>NC_068418.1:17470049-17779972 GCF_023724105.1 Carassius gibelio
ATAATGAATACAAAAACATATGGTGATTAGCATGCAGTACTACTCTTACAATTTCCTCCAAGATGTGGTAAAAATTGTAAGAATATGATGTTCTATGCAATTACTATTTCTAAATTCCTCCGCATTTGCTTGAACTATTTTGATCAATGTTTGAAACTTTTTGCTAGCACTTCTTGCGTTTTTGCCTCAAGATGAATGAGTTGCTTTGGAAAAAGTCTGACAAGGAAGAGAAGAATTGTTGAATAAAGTATCAATTGCTGTTTTCTTTGTGCACAAAAAGTATTCTCAGTTTTATGATATTACGGTTGAACCACATGTCACATGGACTATATGTCCTTACAACCTTTCTGGGCCTTGAAAGTGGTAGTTACGTTGCTATCTATACAGGGTCAGAAAGCTCTCGGATTGCTTCAAAAATATCTTAATTTGTGTTCTGAAGGTTTTACGGGTTTGACATTAGGGCGAGTAAATAACAACAGAATTTTATTTTTTGGGTGAACTATCCCTTTAAGAGCTGAATAACCTTGCTTTAACATTTTCTGCAATTCCTCCTAATTCAGTAAGGCACTGTAAGACATGTTTTTCAGGAAATGTCTTGATTATACCTGCGCACGCAGCACAGTAGAAAAGTGTGATCAAATCATGGCCATAATCATGCCATGTCACAGCCTCTAGGGTCCCCTGTCAAACAGTGGGCACAGCATGATGGATCGCTCATAAACAGCGCACTGCGTCATCCTTGATTAACTGCCATAAAAAAAACACAGCAAGGAGGAGGGAGGGTCGTCCACTGGGGTCTGAGATGATATTTCTTAGCATTAATCTCCGGAAGATGGCTAGGCGCTGTCAGAGCAATGGCGATGATTTGAAACCATCTTCCTTTCACCACTGAACACTGAATGGCGTTCAGGAGGAAAGAGAGACGGGCTGATAGCAGGTAGTTATTTAACATTTGAGTGTTTCATGTCAAATAAATAACACCATGCCTGCTCCTGCGTCCCCAATGAATTCACCCATGACGATCAACGAGTGATACAAATCTTCCCTGAATGATGTTTACTCTCTCTCACACACACACACACACACACACACACACACACACACACACACACACACACACACACACACACACACACACACACACACACACACACACACACACACACACACACTCACCCACACTAGCACATACAGCCTCACAACTTTTAAACCTAAATTAAATGCAAGTTGACTCATCTATAACCTTTACCCACTCGGGCCAAGTTGCAGTGCAATTTAAACATCATTGCACTAAAAATACAGTTAAGTCAGCATCTGCTAAGCTTTGCACAGAATCTTAAACAGTTTAGTACAGTGGTGCCCAAATTTGGTCCTGGAGGGCCAGTGTCCTGCAGAGTTTAGCTCCAACCCCAGTTGAACACACCTGGAGCAGCTAATCAAGCTCTTACTAGGCATGCTAGAAACATCCCAACAAATGTGTTGATGCAAGTTGGAGCTAAACTCTGCAGGACACCGGTCATCCAGGACCGAGTTTGGGCACCCCTGGTTTAGTTTCTTTTTTTGGCTATAATTGGTGAAAAAGTGTGCACTAAAGCAAGAACCCCCAAATATGAAATTGATGCTTTGGTTTGTGGTCAACATAAAATTTTACAATGTAATAAGCTGAAGGAAAAGTTCGTCTCACTTGGGACAAGCACTTCAAAGCCTTGAGACACTGAGCAGCCTGCCGAAGTATGGACAGATGGAAAACCGCATCGCCCAACACCTTTTGGATCCTACTGTGGGATGTTGGGTATACTGTTGTGGGATGTTGTTGCTAAATGCTGTTGATTCTGCATCTACACAAACAGAAGAGGGCTCTTGCTCTCGTTCAGAGATGAGAAGGGCTCTCAAGCAATTCTGAGGACATCACTAATGATAAAAGTCATCCTGAGGAGTGATCAAAATCATTGGTGCTCAACCAGAGGGCATTAGCAAACTTCTGAAGGGGGACTTGAAATTATTTAAAATGACACAAAACAAGCATTAAAATAAGCCAAAAGTGTAACACTTTACTATAAGGCTCCATTTGTTAACATTAACATCAGCTTACACTAAAAATACTTCTAAGGCATTTAGTTAAAGTTAAATTCAACATTTGGCAATACAGTATTGAAATCAAAAAGTACCTGTTATTATTTTATGGATACATATGCATTTTTCTAGTAATGCCAAGCTCAAAAAAATTCCCCCCAAAATCCTTATCCAATAAATCATGAACAACTGGAGACTCCTAGAGCCTTAGAGTCAAAAAGGTTGAGAAGCACTGATCTAAATGATCCCTCCAGGAACATGTCAGAGAGAAAGGGTGATTGCCATAACTGTCGTCATCGCTCACTTCTCATGGAATCGTGGGTGGATGTGTTCTGGTTTAGAAACATTGTCTACCTGTGTCCCTCTAAGGTGGCCGTCCTTCAATATTCGACACTAAAGCAATCATTAGAAAAGCAAGGACACATGTAGGAGATTTTCCTCAAGGGATTCAAATGAAAGTTCTCATTATTTTTAATCACTGTTGTAAGACGGCGGCCAGTGAAGCATTCAAACAGGACACTGAGAGTTTACACCATAAAACTCAAGCACAACCAGTTACCATTGATTACATCATGCTCCGGGCATGTTGAAAAACCGGTCAATTATTTCCTTGGCCTGAAAACAGCAAAACTCAACTCTGGAGAACACATGAAATCGCTCTCTATTGCATACAGACAGCATTATATTTAGCTTGAGAGTTTGTTCTTCAGCATGGCCTTGAATTTATACAGGTGTAGAAAACTTATGAATGGTGAATGCTATTGGAAAGGACATAAAGCCTGAAAATGGACTTCCTGTCCACATTCCCAGGACAAACCAGTACAAAACCAGGACAGAATCTCATCCTTTGCTTTTAAGGAGATGGAGTTGAACACGCTGAAATCTGCTCATCTAAACCAACAGTTGACAATAACAGAACAGGAATGTGCCCACAAAATCATGTTTTCACAGAAGAATAGAGACCATCACAAACAAGATCATATATTAGTTTATGTATGTTTGTGGTCAAAGTCAAGTTAATCAGTATAAGGTGCGTTTCTTTAAAAAAATAATAGCTTTTTTAAACCAAGGCTGCATATATTTTATCAAAATACAGTAAAAATAATAATACTGTGAAATATTACTGTAATGTATTATTATTATTTTTAAACAGAATAATGTAATTTATTTCTGTGATGGAATAGCTGAATTTTCAGCAGCCTTCAGAAATAATTTTAATATGCTGATTTGGTGCTCAAGAAACAGCTGTGCTGTTTAATATTTGAGGAAACTGCAATACATTTTTTTTTTACAGGATGAATAAAAGCACAAATGAACAGCATTTATTGAAAAGAAGAATTTCTTGCAACTGTAAAAACGGTCATTTTTGGCCAATTTTATTAGTCCTTGCTGAATAAAGGTTTTAATTTAATTAAAAAAAAACTTATTGACCACTTACTTTTAAACAGTAGTGTATATTTATTTAAATATATAATTAAATTATATTCAAATATATAACAGACCAAACAACATACATGGGAAGCATATTTTGAACAAAACAGCAAACGAGTCCACTATTATAAATATTAGTGTTGTCAAATGATTAATCACATCTAAAATAAAATGATTTGTTTACATAATATATGTGTGTGTATTGTGTATATTTATTATGTATATAAACAGACACACATGCATGTATATATTTAATAAAAAATATGTTATGTTTATATTAAATATATTTACATCTAAATTAAATTACATTATTATAAATATATACATGAAAACACATGTAGATATTTTAGAAATGTATACTCCACTTGTGTGTATTTACATATAAATAATAAATATACACAGTACAAATATATATTATGTAAACCAATTTTTTTATTTATTTTGGATGCGATTAATCAAAATTAATTGTTTGAAAGCACTAATAAATATATTTATATACTCAATAAATCTTGCTGGTTTCAGGCATCAAATCCTTGTGCAGCATGTACCGACTTTCTTGCCAGATGTCATGGGAAGACAAGAAATCACTAACCAGAACTGGTGAGTATGAAATGATCCGTCAAACTAAAGTCCCAAGAGTCGAGATATTTCATGTAGATGGAAAGGCCCCAGTAAAAGTCACCCACTGTGACATGCACATCGGATAGATTTACTTCTACACCCAGGAAACTACGACGAGACCAAGGGCACTTAGTGACTCATGGAGGGATCATTAACCAAACCCACCTCCCTCCCACATGGCCAAAGGCTAGGACTTCGCCAAGCATTTACTGGGTTTATCAGTGAGGAACTCACTGGCTTCGAGGCTGCGACATTAATAACTCAGACCTTGAGATCCTTTAGGCATGTTACAGAGACTGTATGAATCACACAATGTGAACGCCATCTGCTCTGAACTATTTCAAGTCAGCAGAGGAGGTATATGCCAAATAAAAGAGTATGCAGTACAAACATCCAGCACACTTGTCTCCCTTAATTAACATAAAAAACATGGTGAGTCAGCTACTGATGCTGCAACTACACAGTAATGTAGCCCACATTCATTTTTTTTGCTACGGTATTCTACAGACTTTGAAAGCAGTACTTTAAGAGTGAAGCAAACCAATGTTCAACATCAACTGAGATGACCTAGTTACAGAACTCGCTTTGAAATTCCGTTTTCTTCTTTTTCATCTGCAATTAATTCAGCTCGTAATCTATACAGGCTCCAACCAAACTTTGCTTTGTAGAAACATTTTAGCCTTAAAGGTATAGTTCACCCCAAAATGTAAATTCAAATCCAAACATGCAGCATTTTTTTTTTATTATTATTATTTTTTTTTTTACATGTTTCCTTTTGAACTCTTTTTACATGTTCACTGTCGAAACAGACCCCATTGCCTTTCATTGAAGGGACAAAAAACAGACTTTTTCTTCTTTTGTGTTACACAGAAAAAAGTCATATTAGTTCGTAAGGACATGAAGGTAAGAAAATGATGAGTATTTATTGAATATAAATTTTTGGGTGAAATATCACTTTAAATTTCACTTTAAGGGACATTTCTGAGCTTTTGGTCGCTTAGCTGGCTTGTCAGTTCAACCTCTGAATCCAACAAGTGAACTTATTTCCCATTATAAGACTTTATTTACATTAAATTGAGCATTGCAGCTCTTGCATACTAAATTGGTCTTATACATTGGTTGGGAAACATGTTGATATGTGCAGAATACACGTAGATTACACTTTCTCACATCTATGCATCTTGCAAACACTAGTGGTTCCTTCTGCAAATATATCAAATTTAGACTGTGTTCTCAACAAGTGAATAACATGCCCACAAGAAATAATCCTTGTCTCTCAGAGCTCCTACACACGGTTTCGTACCATCATATGTTCCACTCTCCAGTAGCAGGCCGCTCTCTTCCAGCACACGAAACTCCCCCACGCTGATGAAATTATAGTCCACTCCTGGAACCTCCCCTTCGCGAGGCTGCCTCGTGGTACCTGCCAAACACACAGAATGATCAGTAACAAATTATTAGAAGAATGCCCTTTTTGTGTTAAGGTATTACTTTTTATATATTATTTGTTATATTTATAATATTATTAATATTATTATTATTAGTATTTTTTGTTAAAAGGAAGTTGGCACTGAAATTTTCTTGGGTATTTTTTTTTTTTATAATTTTGAATGCCTTTTATGTACAGATTTGATCACTTAACACTTATATATATATATATAATTTAGAACAGTAATTATGCCGTTAATTATGCCATTAAGTCTCACACATTTATCCAAAGCGACTGAAAAATAAGTAATACATAAAGCGATTAATCATAAATTAATTTATTATTGATTCATCTTCTTTATATAATTATCTACAGTACATGTAAAGTCAGATACTGTATCATAAAAATCTCACAATTCCAACCCCCAAAACAAGTGCATTAAATGTAAACTAAATCATTCCTGGATATTTAACCTCACTCATCAAACAAAAGCTGACAAAGATTTTATGACTCAAATGTAAAACTCAATTGCATTAAATTATTAAGATAAATATAAAGAAATACAAACTAATCTGAGTGTTGACCTCATTTCCTCTTCTGCAAAAGGAACTGCAAACAGAAACTCTCTGCAAACATTCTGTCACTGAACAAAAGACAACATGGCTAAGTTTTGGGCGCCTTTATTGTTGTCCTCTGTACACGAGAGAACACAGTGAATCATCTGCATCCATATTCTGCTGTAGTGTCTCTTTTTCGATTGCAACTACAGTCAACATAATGCTTGCGTTATCACTAAAGTTTGTCAAAGTTGACAGTCGCACAGTAGCTTTACTGTGGGGCAAGAGCCCAGATGCCAGTTTCTGTGCTGGAGGAAGATAAACAAACAATTAGCTCTGCAGTTTGCACAAGCTACACAGAACACCGCCAGCTGCTAAAGCACCGTACCATCCACCCCAGCATGATGCCGCACAAGCCTGCGCGGCTCAGAACGTCACAAAGAAAAGGCCCTCTTCTCCTAAAACAATTCCTGCTCTTCAAAGACTGCTTTGAAGCACAAAATCTTTCTTACAAAAAAAAAATGGAAGTTAGTGTACAGCTTTCACATATGAATTCTGTATTTTTATATCATACAGAAGACATCAAGCATCAAAGAGGTAATTAATTATATTCAAAGCTCATTATGTACTCATGGTCAGATGTGAGATCCCTTAACAAGCTCTGGAAAAGTTTAAACTCTTAAAGTGTAGTTTAAACCCCCCCCCCCCCCGCAAATCTTTAAGATTGACCACCTAGGGTCACCTAGCACTTTTTTTTTTTGCATTAATTTTTTTTTTTTATATATATCTGCGGATGAGGCATAGAGGGGTTAGCGTTGAGCTATAACAGATATTAATGCTAGCAGGAGGAGGGAGGGAGATGGAGGCTTCAGTCGAGCTTCAAAGATTATGTGGCAATTTGGACTCAAGGCGTTCTTCTTCCCCCCCTTTTTTTCGAAGGACATGGCTTTAATGACTGTTCTGCCCCCGTGTCCAGAGAGACATGTGCAACACTTCCAATCCAGAAGTTTTCAGATGAGCACAGAGTTTGATGGACAGGGCGGTCAGTGCTTCATGAAGGGAACCGATTTCAGACCCCACTTCAGTGGCCACATTTGTAAAGTAAAAAAAAATTAAATAAAGTCAAATTTTCTTCTGTAAACTGTAAACAATAAAGTATCAACTTAAGAAATCAGTGAGTCTGTGAGAGAACTGGATCATTGAAAAATTCTTTCTTTTGAGCTTGATCCTTTTTAATGAAGCAGTTGATCCATTTATAAACCGTAATGAATGAATCATTCAGATGGATTCTCTATTCATTTATTCAATAATAATAATAATAATTGAAAGAAATAATCTTTCAAGAGAAAGTGTCTAGGCACAGGGATTATGCGTAATGTGCCACTGCCTTAAAGTAATAGTTTATTCAAAAATGCAAAACGTTACTTTGTACTTACTAGACATCTATAAACCTTAAACCTTTGGACAAAAGTTTTGTTATATTCAAAAATGGTTCTTTAGACTATTAAAAGTTTTTTTTTGTTTTTTTAACAATAAACTGTTCTTTTAAGAAAAGTTTCATGAAAAGTTCATTGAAGAACACACTGTGAAATCCCTCCCTTTTTTAATGGTATGTGGAACACAAGCAAATGTATTTTGAAGAATAACACTGGCACCCCTTCATTGTTATTTCTGGCTGAGCTTTCTCTTTAAACCTGAGCAATTGAGCAATGTATTATTAAACACTGACTGCTAGAAAATGGTAATACTGCTCTTCACTGTGCTTCACCTTTACTGCGATTAATAACTTGTTATTAAACCATTATTTGATTATTTTCCTTGACTGAACCTGGACGATGAACTATGACAGTTCATTCTGACATTACTTCTACTACCATAACTATTTAATATAAGTAGACCTGTCCATCATCTGACTCTCAGCCTGATGCTTGTGATTATACTGGATGGAAAAGTGTGAATCAATGGAGGACTGTGTGTTGAGTCATGGGCCTGAACAGACCGTAACACGGGCAGTGGATGAGAATGACATTAGAGATTCCAGGTGGGCCCACACACTGAGCAATATTGAGCCACAGCAAAGGAAACATCTGCTCAGGCCTGGTGTCCATTAAAATCCCAAATTACAAAGAGTCACATGCCTGGTGCAGGACTCACTAAATGGAAACAGCACAAACTATATCACATCTCTAAATTAACAGAGACTACATTTTTACATTTACTCAAGAAAAAAGCCTGTAAAATTTACTGGTGCATAACTTGCTGATACAACACTATTTGGCTGCAGTTAATATATGATTAAAGTCATAAAATTCCATTCCCAAGTGTGATATTCTGGTCTTTGTGGCTCTGGAATTTCTTTGTTGTGTGGTGCATATGAGCAGGGGTGGACTTACCCATTAGGCAAAGGTAGGCGACCGCCTTGGGCCCGCTAAGGCCAGGGGGCCCCCTAAAATGCTTTACATATAGGAGTTAGGCATTGAGCCTTTACACATGAACACTTGCCTTTTACTGTCTTGCCACTTGCCTAGACTGTCATCTAAAGTATGTTTCTTGTACACATTTATTTTTTTAATCCATTGTCAAATTATTTCAAATTTCTTAAATATTAATAATAATAATAAAATATATATGTCAGCTTTATATCGGCTATCGGCCCCTCTGCTTTCCAAGATATCGGCATCGGATGTCAAAAAAGTAGTTGTTTCCACTGTTAGGAAAAACTGCAAGTGATCGTGCCGTCGTCTCCACGTCCTGCAGAGCATGCTTCAGTTTTAGTTCTCCACAAAAATGTCTAGGTTAAACATTTAAACTAACATTGTGATATGCTTGAACTGTGTTATATCTATAGATTTTATTTTAGGCAAGTCGTGGTGATTTGAGAAGGCTAAATTGATCAAATATATAGTACATAATCAATTCACTGTCTGCCGCTGGCCTAAAAAAAAAAAAAAAAGGACATTTAACGAACAAAAAAATCCTCTGAAAATTTTTCTAAATTGACTTTTTAGCTGAAACTATAAACTTTTTGGGGGGTGAAAATGGGAAAAAGACGGGCTATGGCCTATATTTGAGGCCCATGTAGGGCTCTAATTCACTACATCCAATGCTGTTTTGTTCTCATCTCTGAGCATGCTCTTGATATATGTATTTAAAGCTATTTAACATGTACATGAAAAATGTAGAAACATTGGACACAACTATGGGGCACCATTGTGCAGCAGCAACCATCAAAACAAAAAAGGTGAAAATGTATAGGGCCACAATTCCTATATTTTGCCTGGGGCCCCCAATTCACTAAATTCACCCCTGCATATGAGAAGATATTCAGAAGAACATTTTTACCATTTTTTGTCCATGAAATGTCCAATAATAGTCAAAGTGGTCAAAAAACAAACAAACAAATGTTAGATCATTTAAATTTCACTACAGGAAATAAAAAAAAACCACCAAGACATATTTTCAGTTCTGTTTCCAAAAGAAAAAAGTCAAAACTTGTTTGGAATTACAAAAAGGGTGAGTATATAATTACATAACTTCCATTTTCAGGAAAATTTTCCTTAAATAGTTAGCATTAAATGTTTTTTAAAATCTCTAACCCTAAGTATGATATGCCATATTAATGATGGTAAATACCTTAAACAGCACTAATTAAAAGATTACACCACAGCCCGAGAGAAATAAGCACTTATTAAGGATGTGCGAGGAATTAAGGCATATGTTTCACTAATTCACTGGTTTGTGGCCAGACCACATACTGTATTCTGCACAACAAAAGAGCAAAACTCATTCTGTGATTATGTACTGGTTTATTGGCATTGATGTTGTTAAAGAAAAAAGATGGTTGTCTGTTCCAGACAGTCTGTAACTGAAAACTGATGCCAAGAAACTACTGAGCCAATACTGGCAAGTAGTTCTACATTACCCAACAGGTTTAATCGATCATGATTATGTGACATTAGCTCAAACAGTACAGACGTTGGAAGTATGGAAACTGAAATTGTCACAAAACAAACAGGGAGAGGGAGAGAGAAGGAATAAACTGTCCTCAAGTACGCATCAGCAGCCTCGGGAATCTGCTTGTTAAAACAGCAATCACACCAAGAACAATAACTGAAATGGTAAGTATATTATCATCCACATTAACAGACGATAGGGTTCTATTTATAACACGCGTGCGGCCGTGCGCTGTAGTTCTGTCTTCTGCCTCTTTAAATACTCAAGCTCTTCAGTAAATTCAGTTTGCATGTAAATGTTTTTATTATTTATCAACTGGGAGAAAAAAAAACTCTCTGAAAGTGATTCCAATGACATTATTTCTCTGTGTTATCATTTTAGTTGTGGTATGAAATTCTCTATTCTTATAGAATTAGAATGAATATTAAACTCTACAATTAGAATTATAGTAATCATCATTGCTGTGAACGCTGTGACTCATGATGCTCAGCTGGGTGAAGAGTCTGTTCTACCAGGTGAGGGCAGAATGGAGAGGAAGAGCATGTGAACAACCCTAAAAAACACATGCTGAGTCTACTCACTCTTTTAGCATTCCCTTTAGAAGAAATTACTGCGTTAAAACTAACACTCGGCACTAGCACTTCTGGGTTCTAAAGAGCTGTTTTAGATTAGATGCTCATTTAAATTCAGCTGAAAATGACCAAAAAGTGCTGTGGGGTTGAAACACCATTTCCAGCTTTGTTTAGTGGACAAGGAGAAATATGTTTTTCACACAGATCACGAGTCGGATTCTATTTATCAGATTGTATTTGCTCTAATAAAAACAATTTAATTTTTTAGAAGGCTTGTGAACTGAGAAATCAAAATATCCATTGTAATTTTAACTTATTTTAAAAACAGCTTATATAGATGGCAGTCTGCAAAAACGACAGGTTGTGGATTGTAGCACTTTATGACATAATAGTGTGGCTAAACCCCACCTCCACAGAAGATCATCAACACCTGCTTCTGCATCGCTGCCTGTTGAGCCCCGCCCACCGAATCGTGCATGAGGTGTAAATAACAAGAGAGGCAAAAGCAGGTCTACTTTATTTTTAATGAAGCGTCAGTAAGAACTTGGTCCTTTGTTCATTTCAATTAACCACGGATTCGTTTATAAAGGCACAATTTGTAAACAATTAAAATAAACGGACAATAATAAATTATATACTGCTTAACAGATCATCAGAACTGCAATACTGATAAACCCGGAAGTGGGTGATTGTCTGTAATAATTTCATCTACTGTTCATCACACAGTGCACTATATGGGAAACCGGGAGTCATTTCATATGCAACTACAATGCTGACTCTAATATTACCAGTCTAAAGCGTTCACAGCACCCATCATACCACCCTTTGAAATTAGGGACTGAAGACGTGTTACTGACACCATAATTATTGTCCGAGCAGCCGGAGTCATGGCAGAATCATCTGAGTGTGACCTGCACGAACACATTTAATGAGTTCTAAGGATCTGAGCGAGGTCAGACGTGTGAATGTGTGTGGTACTCACAGGGAATGGTGCGCAGGTACAGGTTATCTCTGATCACCTGCTGGAGCTTGTGGTCCAAAGAGCCTTTCTGGAACTGCAGGCTGAGGTAATGACGCAGATCTGTGTTTAACACATTACCTGCAGAGACACATTGAATTTGGGTAAACTTTGGGTAGTTTGAGTACAAAAACAGCATTTGTTAACTATTTTGCATCCATATTGTGACGATTGAAACAGGATATTTATCAATATAATACAAAATATGTAGGTTTGTCTTGTGTCAGCCATTGAATTTATTCTTCAGAAATTGATTGGATCAAGCTAAAGTGCTCTCTATATGACAGATTAGAGCAGAGGAGTTATATATATGATGTATGTATTTATTTATATATTTGAGTACCAAATCAGCATATTATTATGATTTCTGAACGATCATATGACACTGGAAACTGGAGTAATGGCTCCTGAAAATTTAACTTTGTAATCACAGGAATAAATAACCTTTTTAAATATATTCAGATGGAAAAGTTATTTTAAATTCTAATATCATTTCACAATATAACGGTTTTCATTGTATTATTAATCAAATAAATGCAGCCTTAGTGAGCATAGGAGACTTCTTAAAACAATTACCATTTTAAATTAATTTATGATCACCCCCCCCCCCCCCCCCCACAAAAAAATGGTTCTTGATAAGAAGAGCATTATTTGCTTAAAAGTTTTGCAAACTGCCATTAAATAAACTTGTAGAATGATATATGCGTTAAATGATTTATATTTTTATACAGAATTTTAATAATCTGTGACTGAGTTCTGCTCATTAGCAACAGCTGTGCGGGTGGCAAACAAAAAGCAAACAAACAAAAGTGAAAAGCTGTCAGTTGCAAATGAGGTGAACATAACTAAATCATGGTAAAATCTGGAAACTGTCCCAGTCTTCCTTCTGATTAAATGACAACCTTGAGATGTGCAGCAGGAGGTCCAGCTGTTTCTACAGCTACAAAAAAAATATTTACTGGCTTCCTTTCACGAGCATCCAGATGTGTGAATGTGAGATGAGTGCTAACAAAACAATGCAGGTCGCTCTTGCAGCAAAAATGACAGGAGTTCAGGTGGAGTTCAAGGAAGTGTGGAGGCGGTGCAAGTCATCCTGGAGGAAGGAGGGGAGGAGAAGACCCTCTGAATTAAAGAATGAGAGAATCGGAGCCAAGTTTCCCCTGGCGAATTAAATATGGGAGGGAGGGGTCTCTTTTAGCAGCTCCAATCTCCAGCTGTTGGTATTACGCAGCTGATGATCTCTGGGTTTGAGGGGATATGCTTTGAATCTGTGCCAGTCACATGACTGCTGCATCAATAAGCATTGTTTCGGACCTCACAGCTGCTGAACCCGTCTGGCTGTCCTCACAGACCTGTGTGATCATGGATCCTGACACACTCCGGCATATAATTACAGGTAAAATGGGTCAAGCTGCACCTTTTCAAAGTCCTGACATCTGGAATCAGCATGTGCGGTTAATGTGGAGTCCAAAAGTTTGCAGAGCTCAACACAGACAATTTTTTCCCCCTCTGTAGTTCAACATTTTTACTGGTCTCACTACAAATGAATGTTTTTTTTATTTTGTTTTATTTTGCAAATGAATGTTTTTTAATTTTATATTGCAAGACATAAAAATAATAGATGTCAAAGATCAGTGAATGTAAAACTTTAATTGGCAGTGCAGCAGTTTTTAGCTTCAAATTTTCTTTACAAAAATAAAATGTGAGTTGAAGATATTATATGATATTATTTTACAGAAAACCATATAATATATTTATTTTAAAAAAAAGTGTAGTGAAAAAAAAGCAGTGGAGTTGAAACTCTTTTCAGACTGGCTCCAGGTCATTGTGAAGTAAACAGAAAGTGTTCACATCTTGAAAAGGAATAAGAAATATTTTGAATTTTCTTTCTTTTTTTTCCACTATTTTATGTTTTGTTGTCATTAAAGCAAAAAGAAGGACAAACCAAATACTAAGTAATTAGGAATGAACATGAATTTCACCAAAAATTCAGTCCAGCTGAAAAGACAAATACTTCATGTGGCCTCGAGAGAAACGACATTTGTGCCTATAGACAGAATAAATACAAACATGTTGTGCTATCTCTGGCTAATTTCGAATGCAAGGTAATCAAAACAAGTCTCTCCCTAAGCAATTCTCTCTCACGGGGAATGAAATGTATGGCCCAGTGTGATTGCAGATTAGCCTCATTTCATTGGTCGACTTCGACGCATACTAATTTGCTCCAATCTAAATGTGCTCAAGAGGCCCATCATTTTCATTTAGAGTTCTGGTATTAATTCCACCTCTATAGTTGTTTAGCAAGACATTACAGTGTGTCTGACTTTTTCATTCTGCAGCACTCATTTCTAATAGTGTACAACATGATTTATAGCTGCGTTTATTAGGGAGTGTCTTGGTCCTGCCCGAGTGCGTATTGAGCTGCAGTATGAAGTGCTGAATGAGGCCAGTTGGGACCGCTAGGGAGGCTCTGTGAGTCATACTGCGAGACCTCAAAGGAGAGGCAGGACGGGTGGAGAGAAGCCCCCCAGACTCCTCTTACACTGACATCACCAGCTCCAGCTACACACACCTGGAAATAATCAGCAGCTGGAGAGCATGAAACGCACTGGGAATGTGGTTAATATCACAGAAGAGGTTGTAAATCACACAAAGCATTGAAGCAAATGAATCATATTTCGAATTGTAGTAATAAACTCTATTTTAGAATGCTTGATCAAAATTTTGATTCCAGGCCCTCCTATCGAAGCCAATTCTGTTGCAATAAAAACAACCCCCAAAATATGATTTCAGTTTATTGTTCATTTTTATTTTAGCATGTTTTATAAGCAGAGAATCATTTTAATTAGGATTATGTTAATACAACTACATTTTAAAAGTTTGAGGATGTATTGTGGCCCAACAGGAATTTGCTTATCTGTATGATTTGTGAAAAAACGTACACATTTTACAAGGTGGTAAATTCGTAGGGATTCATATGAAAGACCACACATAACCCTACATCTAAACCAACCCTCACAGAAATTGTACTAAATCATACAAGTGAGGTCATACGAATTTGTACAATTTAGCTACTTCAAAAAAAAAAAAAAAAAATGTACAAATTAGTCGTGAGATATCGTTGGCATTTGAGATTGGAACAGGCTTTATATTAAAGGCTCATTATGGTTTAGGTCCCCACCCCAATTAATATAAACGTGATTAGTTGACTAATGGCACATTTATTCGACTACTTTTTTTCTCGAAAACCTTGTCCTTTAAAGATGTGTCAGAAAACTTGAACTCGCAAAAACAATTAAATGGCAGAAATACACCTGCAAATATTCAGATCAGCTACATTTACATGGCTTCCATGTACTCCCATATATGAAAATCGTCATAATTTACTCAAGAATATACAAATATAGATGTTCTGAAGAATGCTGAGTAAATGACAACGATATAGAAACTGAGATCAGAGGGTCATTTTAAAAGTGGCATTCGAAATGCACTTCTTATACATAAAGTATAATTTGCATTCACATAAATAAAAACCATGCCAAACGAGGGCTTTTTATGTGTGGAAGGCTTTCAAAGCTAGTGATGGTTTTCAAATGAAACTGTACAACAAGGTCCAAGAGCTACACTGTGTAATTCTGTGGACATTGTAAAGCGGTAGGAATTTAGGTCAGGCCACAATAGCTTTGCTTCATCCTTCATCAAGTATCGTACAGTAGCACGCAGGAACGTGCTCCATGTTCTCTAGAAAAATTCTGCATGCTTGCAGTTCATATAAACCCAGCTGTACGAGACCGTGCCAAAAGCCTTTACCCCAGATAATGCTGAAGATCTTTCAGGAAAGAGTTAAAAAGTGCCTGTAGCTCTCACTGTTGTGTGTCCTCGTACATGGCGAGCAGCAGGAGACATCAGGACATTAGCCATGTATCACATTGTTATTTTGATGAGATTCTCACACACTAACGCTCACTGAAACCCCCCACACACTCATTCTATATCAGCCTAGGTCTTTGTTTACAGAACAAGGCGCTCTTTGTGGCTACGCTGTCAGGTAGCGTTAGCGAGCTGTGTCATATCTCTGGGGTGTCTCCCACCAGACCGCACCAAGTTCCAGTCACTGTACTGCCAGGCTGGTACAAAAGCTCCTTTTGTGCCTCATCATCCAGGCATTAGAGCCATTTTCATCAAGGTGGATGGGGTCAGGCATGATGCAATACCATAGCGCTGATCTATTCTTGTACAAAAGCAATCGAAGAAGATTTTCACCTCATGCATTCTTTTATTACTTGACTAACTCTTTTTATGTGATTTACAGTAGTTATGCTCTTATCCTCTTGACCAAATGACAGTAGTGATCGGGCTAGGTGATTTCTCCTAAGATATGCTACATTAAAATGTCAGGGAACGGGAGTGTGGAACGGAAGTACACAGAATTTAGTTGGACTAGATGCCATATTTAATCTGACCAGGGGCGTAGGAGTGATCTGAAAAGTGAGAGGGTTACATTAAAAACCTTATTAACTTGGCTCATGAATATTAACAAAGTCATGTTTGCCCAGTAGATGATTAGCACATGCACATTCTTTCACTCCACTGCCAAAGTCTTTGTACCAGTGGCCACTAATGCATTTTTTTGTTCGCACAGCAGTCGAACGCTGAAATATTCTTATTACACAAACAACTGCATTGGAAAAGTGGAGGAAACATACACCCCCCGGCTCCTCCTTTTATGACCGATGCTATGCTGCTGAATTTGACAAATTAAACTGACTGTAAGGCCAATTATGTTGAAAGAAATTCTAATTGTGAGGTTTGCTGTGCTTGCTTTTAGGGCTGCAGAATTTGTTGGGTTATTTAATAATAATAATAACTTAATAATTTTATTTAATGTTAAATTACAAGAATTATATTTATGGCTCTTAACTTTCTAATTTATAAAAATTAAAACAAGCTTTTATCTTTAAAGCTTCTTGACGACAGCAGGTATAAACACTTCTCATTACACGTTTGGGAAGATTGTTCAGTACATGTTGTGTTCCTAAAAGCACTTTATAAGTGACTCAAACCTCCAGAACTCACAGAGATCCTGTGGGGCGGCAATTACTGTGGATAAACAAATAAACCTGCTCCGATTTTGGTTTGATTTTGAACAACAGTGAATCCCCACTTCGGTCTGTTCAATGTGGCATACTAAGTTACATATCATTTTTCTAAGATTGAAGTGTTTGTCCACTGCATATTTTCTATGTTTCTTTGGCTGAATGATTGCCCCCGATTGTAGGGACACCATTGTTGTAGGTATAACATTTTGAAGGACTCTATAGCCTCATTTTCATTTGTGTCACATTAAATATAGTGCCAACACTGTAAGTCTAGTAACACTGTTTTAGCTGAAGCAGAGAATGTTCAATTTGAAGAAAACAAATATTACCGTTACTGAAATCAGCACCAGGAAGATAACAACAATCATATTTCCAGCTTACTGTACTGTCCCTTCTGAATTTAAAAGCCAAGCAACACTACAAACTATACGCAGAGACGATTACAGCAAACAAATGCTGAGCTGAAACGACTCACCAACATTTGCACAAAAATTACGTGATCCCATGAGTCTATTTATGCGTGTTGAAGGAAAAGCCAAATTAATGCACCTTAACACCATATACACTTCAACACCTTCTAGTATATCTTCAGGCACGAATACTCTATTTGCCAATATCAAACAAAAGAAACACAAATAGGCTCTCCCATGACTATGAGTTCATAGAAGGAATCTACACCCACCTGTGTGTTGTACAAACACTGTACCCTACAGGACACTGCTTACACAACACCGTCACCTCAGCCCTGAAAACAATCCCACATGCGGAGACCACTTCTTTTTTCAATTAGGAGAGCAATATAAATGCCACAGATAAACCATCACCAGGAACTAACAAGGCCATGTTATGACAGTGGTCCGTTGGAGATTCACGGGAAGCCCAGTGAAGAGCTAATTAGCGGGCAGAAAGAGACGCTTGGCAACCCGGGTCCCGCTTGCTCTCTGCTTGTTAGATCTGCAGGGTTTTGTTGGAGCCCAGGGCCCAAAGTGAACACACAATTCACTCAAAAGTTTGCTAGGGAACTTTAGATTTTGTCTGCATTTGTAACCAGGAGAAAATAAAACAAAAATAAAAGCCAAACATAAAATGAACACACTTCAAAGAACAAAGAACAAGAACATATTTTTTTTGAAAAGTACACTTTCTTTTAAATTAATGATAGTTATTAGCATTTTTTGTTGTGGATATGGATACATCTTTGCTATTTTCAAAAACCAAGGTGTAAGCCTCTTTCAGACAGGATGTTATGCAAACGTTAAATGGATGTGTGTGTTAATGCATTCCCACCTCTACACAGTGTCTGCCTTTTCAGGTTTTGGGACGCAGCCTCTGTTCCGAACTCCCATGAAATCGCAGATAAAGGCCAAAAACAACAGCACCCTCAGGCTATAACAAGCCACGACAGTTTCACACTCAAATGCCTCAATGTCCTCAATCAACAAACCAGCAGTGAGCATGCCCTGCTTGGCACCGGCCTAAAACCCAACCATAACAACGGGACGAAAATCTGAAGGGAGGAATTAAATATTTACAATCTCACCAGCAACGTCTCTTCTGCCTTGAGTTCATAACACTCATAAGTGCACCTCTGATATTCATAACCATGCCCCTAGTGTCACAGGAATCCATAGATTAAAGGAACAATCACACAAAGGAGTCAAGAACAGAGAGATCTGTGGAAATCTCGAGCCCACGACTGCCTCCTCACTCCGACCCTTCGGCTTTGTGGTGTTTGATGCACCACACAGTTCCAGTTCGAAGCGTCTCATCTCCTCCTTTCCCATCAACTCCACGATGGAAGCTTTTGAAGATCCTGCATGAACCTTCTGGGAGAAAGACTGAAATGGCAGAGATAGGTAGAGAAGAATCAAAGCTGGGCTTTCTATGATCCTCAAGCTATGTCTGAAGATTTTTTTACATGCTTTTGAAATGGAGAAGCAGGCTGAAATCTAGCAGAGACACTTGTGGCATAATCGAAGTTCTTGGAAGAAACATTTACAATCCCAAGTTACGTGCCAGCCAGTCAGTGTTGTGTGTGGAGCCACGACCTCGGCCGTTCTCGCGGAGTGTTGTTATGCAGCACTCGTGCTGTCTGACTGAAACAAGGCCTCATCAGTCCACACGCCGGTTTCTCGAAATGAGCCAGGAGAAGCCTGCAGGCCATCTCAAGTGTGTCTCGTTAACATGCAGATTTGCATAAGTGGATCTGTGATTCTGAATACATGTCTGATCATGTATCACCCACCTATCTTCATATGAAGCGAATGAAAATACTTTTCTAAAAGCTGATTTTATACATACACTGTGTGCATACATGGATTATTCCTGCTAGGCGGTAAACTTTAATGTCTTTATCATAAGTTATATAATATTCTCGGTAAAATATTCTGGAATAAATATTAAACAACTTCTAGGAAGTGACAATATTTTATGTTTAAATGTGTGAGGTCAGTATGATTAAATTACTACTTTTATAAAGCAAGGGCACATTAACGATCAAAAGTGACAGTATTTTTGATTAAATCCATGTTTCCTTGCTTGAAAGAATTTTTAAATGTTTTAAATTAATACTTTTCTTTTTAACTTTCTTTATTCATCAAAGAATCTCTCTCTCTCACACACACACATATATATATGTAATGATAAATTGAATAAATATTAAGCAGCGAAAAAGTTTGCAGCACTGACAATAATGATATATATATATTCAAATAGAACAGTCATTTTAAAACTGTAATAGTATTTCATAATATTATTTTTGTTCAAATAAATGCAGCACTGGAATGTGTATGATTTCAAATACCTTTTTAAAAATATCTCACTGACCACAAACTTCTGTATCAGTCTGTTGGAAATAATCCTGTTAGAAATAAAGTACAGAAATATATGGAAGCCAGTATTGCAGAAAAAAAAAGCACACAAAAAGACTAAATAAGAAATAAAATCATATTGTATTCTATCACTATTATAAGCTTTGATTACAGGACAGGAAATAATGTCAAACTTTTGTTATTTAATTTGTTTTCTCTGAGGCGGAAACAGGCTTCCTCAGAAATCAGTTTGCTAATACAGATATTTCAAAATATGGTTAAAAATATTTCAAGCTCTCAATCTCTTACTGATCAGTGGCTAACCACAGCACATTATTAATTAAAAAAAAAAATAGACTTCAAATGCCTGAGCTTTCATAAAAATTACTTCTTTAAATAACACTATAGGTATATTCATTTATATAACAAAAGTTCTAGAGCTTAAGACGCATTGCATAGCAGGAATGACCCATGTGTTCTTGTGTGTGACAACCAGAGGATTAATATCAAAACCACACAGTCTTGTCTTCATGGCAAAATGCCATGTCGCACTCGTAGAGGAAAAGGAATGTTTTTCACTTTCAGACTGACTGAATCTTGCGGTCGCAAATCTCCCTGTTCACCTCGGCTAGGATGAGGGAGCTCTCCGAGGGCGGCTCACACTCATTAAAGCCATCCATCACCTCTCTGGCACAGGAACTGCCCTTAAGAGAAACCAACCAGTTGGCCGGCCATGAAGTGATCAGGGCGACTAAATAATGGTGTCGATGTCCAGTTCACATCAGTCTTACACTCCTGGGAAGCGCACAAGTTCAGAGGCCGCTGATCTGAAGGGGAAGAAGCCAAGTGACTCACTGTTTTCAGGCTGGTGGAAACTGTCATTTGGTTTGTGATTTAGTCTGTTTTCCTTGAAGCAGAACAGAGCAGTCAATGAGAGAATGGCAGAAGAATAACAGATGGTAATCAAGCCAAAAAACATATAAAGTAGTGTTAAAATGCATTTTTTTCAACATTATACTACATAATCCTATGCAGAGACAAATGGAAGTCATACGTGGGTTGACTTGGCATATCAGATGATGATATTGTAAATAAAAGTCAGTTTTGGAAGAGTGACCGCTTGTGATTCAATCACCTTAGACGGATCTTAATAACAACAGCCTAAACGACAGCTCAAACTCAGATGGTTGCAGCTGGATCATGAGTCTTTATTAGCTATGATCCGTTTTCCACTGCCTTTGCATTCAGCCTTTGGAAAGGATAATTACCTCCAAGCAGCATCTCCAACTTCAGTCTGAAGAATGCAGCACATCCAGCTGTTCCCGGGGAGAGGCCTGAAATACGCCCATGCCTAAACAGCATCTGTCCCTGTGCCAACCTTTTCATTATTAGTGAGTCATGTCAAGCCTCAGAAAACGTGTTGTTTATATATACAAAGCTCTAAGCCTTCGTTTTGATTGCTCATCCTATTAAACATCTCACTAGAAACCGGTTTTGCATATCAACCATCAAAAAGATCAACGTCAGTGGAACAAAAAGAGATATTAGGTTTAGCTTAAAATTACAGTCAATATCATTAAACATTACTGTCTTATTGTATATCATTTGTAAATGTGCTTTATTAAATAAAAAGTCTTGATGATTTTGTATCGAAATGCAATAACTTGCTTTGCTTTAACTATAGATATATCTTATTTCCCTATATCATAATTTCTCTAATGTATGATATTATAATAAAGTGCATTGTGGAGGCACTTGAGTATAGACTTCCTATGCATGCATGCAAAAATATCTAGTGCACTGTCATCTTGCATTGAAGCCTTTAAAGAATTTAAGCCAAGCTGGGGCAGAAAAAGAAAATTTAAGGGAGCAAAAAGCCAACCAAACCAAAGAGATTTCATTGCAGAGGACTGTACAGGAACCTTAATTAATCTGAGACCTCAAGCCCAGGCCCCTGAGGTTCAGCAGGGCTGTCTTACACAACTAATCAAGGCCGAGATAGGACCAACTGCAGGCATCGAGTCAAACAGGACAACTGGGGAAAGAGGTTGTGCCATTAAACAGCTGGATCATTCACGCACAACACAAAGGGGGAGTTCAAAGCAATGTCAATTAATTAAAAGGATTGGAGTGGGCGTCCTTAACAAAGGTGCAGTCTCTGAAACATTTCTCGTCCAATAATTCAAATGACACTTTTCATAAATCGACTGAAGGTCAAGCCATTTCATTTTTTCACCCATCTGAAAAGAAAGAAATCTCCTTTGATGTTTGCCATTTTGTAATCTACTCTCATAAAATTGTATTACACATTCTCATTTTGAATGTTTATAATAGGATATGTTTTAAACAGATCTGTTACACAGTTGACACACAGTTGAGACATTAATTTTATTCAGAAACTGTTTCATTGTTTTAAAAATACCAGCTCTAAGTGACGTTTGGATGGAACTGAACCTATAGCAAGAAACAGTCAGATTCCCTAACAAATGACTCTTATGAGCTAGTTCTTTCTAGTCAATTAAAAACAATTAGTACAGCTTGATTCCCAAACAAATGACTCCTATTAGCTGTTTTTAGTGAATCAAAAATAAATAGCACAACCAGTACAGTCTGATTCCTGAATGAATGATTCGTATAACTATTCTATTCAGTGAATTAAAACCATAAAGTAAAAGGGGCTTTCGAAGGAATGACTCCGCTTCACAAAAAGAGTCATTTGTTCAGGAAACACTATGTTTTTGATTCATTAAAAGGCCACTAAAAATATAATTACTTTGATATTTACTACTACTATTACTTACTACCTTTCTGGGCCTTGTGTTGCTGTCTATGGAGGGTCAGAAAGCTCTCCGATTTCATCAAAAATATCTTAATGTGTGTTCCAAAGATGAATGAAGGTCTTAGGGATTTTGAACAACATGAGAGTAATTAATGACAAAATTAACATTTTTGGGTAACCTCTCCCTTTAAGGCCAATTGCTGGATTTCATTAATGTCGTAACTAGAGTGCAAAAACACACATTTGGATACACTGTATTTTGAATTAAGTGGATACACTTGTTAAAGTATAATTACACAAATAAGTAGCAGAGTAATATTAATTAACACTTAGCTGCTATATAATTAGGTTATTTTATTGGGTTTGGTTTTGGGAACAGTTGTTTGTAATTATGCATAATTTACTGCAATTACTAAAGTGCATGTTATACATGATCAAGGGCACTTAAAGTGTTGTGAACTGTGCAAACACCATTTGCAGAAATTATTTTAAATATATTATTAAAAGTGTATAATTTGTCAAATGAAACAGCATTTTTTTTCTCTCACATTTTTTAAATAACAGTTAATGGAACAGGAATCGTTAAGAAGTTTTGGAATCAATGGTCTATTTCTTCATGAAGCTTCTTTGATGTGTTTGATTGTCTCAGACTGTCTGACACAAACGCACATAAGCCTCATGATTAGTTGGGATAAGTAACATTAGAACTGCAGGGACACCTTCAATCACACAAGCCACAATCTATCCAGTGAGACCACAATTATAGTGCCCTTTTCATCTGCCCATTACATGGTAATATCTAGGGCTCTAATGCGAAGAGCCACAAAATGAATGTGAGTGCATTTCCATGCACATAGTACCTCATTAAAGAATCCTCGTCCATCAAGCCTTGCAGTTTGTCTAAATGAGAGGAATATTTCTGCTGCAAGACCAGGACGACACTTGAGAAGTCCACTGTGAAAGTGCCAGCCAGAGAAAGAGAAAGAGCATCGCTCCCTCAAACACAAAGACACTTCTGTCTCTCAACATTATCAACCTGACTGAAAAAGCCAGCCTAGCTGTCAAGAGCAGGAAACAATGGTTTGTTTGAGGATACGTGCCTGACATACAACATAAAGATTGTAGTTCACAACAGCATGTTTTCATAGCGAAGCAGGGGGCAAGAAATTTGTAGCATGAGACTCACATATACACTGATGTATTGTGGGATACAAAAGTTTGAGAAATAATTTAATTCCTTCTTTTATACAGCATTATTGTGGCTTCTCAATCTTATGTTTTGCACTCATTTAGTTGCTATAAACAGATTTTTTCCCTCTTCATAAAAACAAAGAAAATCCAGTTTCAGTGGTTCCTAAAACTCCCAGATGAGAAGAACCCATCTGACTTCATTACAGCACCTTGACTCTTATTTATTGGCGCAAATGTCCCAGTGAGAAGAATGCAAGCTTTTAGGAGACAATGATGAATTTAATTAAGCGTGCGTGAACTGTGCTGAAATTCATAGCACTCTACAACATAATCCTCTTTTCCCTAAAAATATTTCCAAACAGGATTAGCTGTGGGAGCTGAAGCTGGGGGGAAGGGAAGGGAATGGAGAAAGAGAGTGATCTTTCCCCCCTCAAGTGTCTCCATCTCTCTCTCCTCTGGATCCTGTAACCAAGGAGACTGTCTCTACCTCAAAGACCTTGGTATTTGGGGTAGAGGGTACAGAAGAATTCATTTGAGGTTTTGTAGTCAGATTTTATATAACCATGTCTTCAGCTTGTATCTCTTCCTGTATTTTAAATATAAGGTGACATAAAATAAAAGTGAACTTTAAAACAAGGTTTATATAGATATTTGGAGTCAGTTGTTATTGAAGTGGATACTCAAGTAAGAAAATGAGAGGGAATTTGGACTGCGTTTTAATGTATTGATGCCTTTTTATACTAGCATGATTGAGCAAATTTCAGAATTTTTGAACTGGCCTCTTCAATCATTAGTGTGAATATTAAATTGAACTGAGAGTAACACAACTAGAGTGACAGAAAGAGCAATTTACTGAAATGCAATTTAAAGAAATACAGCAGTCACACACTGAAAATCATTTCATTATTTCAACAAGTTTTGGGATAAACAAAATAAATCAAGATGAAAATCAAACTGGTTTAGAGATGTTTGACTCATTTTGGAATAGTTTATAAAAAAATAGAGAATTCTGTAAACGAATATATAAGTAAGCAAGCAAGTAAAACAGAGTATAATAATCGCATCCAAAATTAAAGTTTGTGCAATCTACAGTATTTACATGTATATATGTATTAATATTTACATATGATTTAAATATATACAGACTCAAAATCCTGTTGGTTTCTACCCTTGGAATACAAAGGTCATTCAATTCGATTGTGAATTCTGCACAACCCTGGTACACAAATCAGTCTGGAGTCGACCTGTTGGGTTTAAAGGTGAGACTGTAATCTTCCTGAGGGCAGCTTAAATACTGAACAATGTTACATTATCCATGACAGAAAAGATAACCTTCTCCTTTCAGGCCTTGTTGGGCCTTTTGGACCCCCTCCCAGAGATGGCTCAGATTTATAGTGGCATGAACAGGTGTCTTGAGAAGAATAGCTAATATATCTCCCTTTTTCAGCCCCTCTTCCAGGCTCTGGTGACTGGTTGGTTATTTAAAGAGCCCACAAACCAGGGTCTTTCTCTCTCAGATCCCACATGAACCATGACGGTAAAAGGCAGTTCTCTGAGAAACAGGTCAACAACACCTCCCCCTCACTGACATCGTAAAATCTAAAGAGGCACTTTCATAGAATTACAGAGACCAATAAGAAGAAAAAGAAAATAAAACCTACAGTGAAAACCAGTCACCAAACTTCAGGGTGATATGAGTTTGAAGTTGCCTTCCAGCTATTTCCCATTATCAGGCTAAAGCACAGTCTACAGCAGCACTCATGAATCAGCATGTGTGTATTGTTATTTCCACAGTGATCGGCTATTCTGTGCACTACAAATTCTGAGAAATGTGTGCCTTCTCAACCCAACCTGTGATTTACAGCTACACATCAGATTACTATCAACCAACCCACAGATAATGTCGGTTATATAGTATGCTGTATTTTATTAAAATCGAATAAAGCCCAGGTTTATGGTTAACTGCGTCATTACAAATGTTAACATGAGGGATGTAAGTTGCATGGAAAATTATTATTTAGTGATGCACCTGTATCAAAAACCTGGGTAATAAAATCAACTGAATTATTTAATTATTATAAAATCAGTTGTTTTCAAGTTGTATGTGCACAGTACATGGAGTTATTACAAGAAACCCCTCAAACTGCCTGGCCAAACAGACCTGAAGAGCATCTAAAAGTGTGACAGTGTAACAGGAGGAGGGAGAAAGTAAGTATCAATTCCCAGGAGCGGCTGTGATGAGAATCACCAGCAGCACTATTACATGCTGTTCTCAACATCAGAGAGAAAGAAACGATCAGGGGTGATCACAGGTTTAAAGAGATCTGTAGAGAGCCCAGCAGATATAATGTGTGCTGACCTGGGTCTAGTAATCTTGCACATGACAGCAGCTAAAGCCCTGTGCTTTTGTACGGTGGAGGAATATGGGCCGGTGCCATTTCAATGGCTATGATTTTGTATGGCATGTGTACAGATTCCATTTAAAGTGTCCATCACGACAGAGGCTTTGGCAGAATTAATGTGATCTGTGAATAATGTTGAGCATAAATCTACAGAGGCTGGTGCCAAACTCCTTTAAGAGCAAGTCTGTCCATCTCGGTACTGTAATACCCCAGGCCAGCTATTTCTGCTCTAGCTCAAATAGCCAAAATTACACCTTTAACACGTTCCAAAGCCCCCCTCGGTCGGTGTTTACCTGCTCTGGCTGCCAGGCTTCTGCCGTTTATTAAACCCTTGTCTATAAATCAGCAGGGCTGCAGACACCCCTCCAGCTCCAAACAGGACAGATTCTCTAAAAAGTGTGGAGGTGAGCAAGGACTCCCCTCGCCCATTCAGATGAATTGCCATGGAGATAAGCAGGCAGGCGAGGCGGCTGAAAGACCTTGAGAGGCATTTAGCTCAAGAAGACAGCCAATACTCTTAATATTCATGGTGGGAGACCGGCAACATGAGGCTTATCAAGAGAAATTCACATTTATTTTAGGCAAATCTTTACTAGTGTTTATAAAGGTAAGAAAAATATAAAAATTTCACTAGCCACACACAGAACGGATTACTGACAGACCTGTTGAATCAAGAAATCACTTCAATTGAACCTGTCTGAAAAAGTGAAGCATGCTTAAAGAGCAACGCAAGAAAGAAATTCAAGAACAGATGATAAACAAAATAGTTGATATGTATCAATCTGGAAATTGTTAAAGTCATTTCTAAGTCTTTGGGACTCCAGTAAACCAAATTCAGTGCCATTATCCACAAATGGAGAAAACTTGCAACAGTGGTGAACCTTCCGAGGTTTGGACAGCTTTTTTCCCTGAATAAATGAAAGCATTATTTCAAAACTGCATTTTGTATTTACTCAGGTTATCTTTATATAATATATATATATATATATATATATATTGATGATCTGAATCATTCAAGTGTGACAATTATGCAAAAAAGTAAAAAAAAAAAAAACACACACGCATAAAAGGAATTTGCATGTTATGCAGACCATTGCAAATATTTTTGATTTATTAAAAGATTCAACAATTAATATGATATAAAGACCATTTTATAAAATATATTTTACATATTACATTTATTTATGTTTTATTTTTTATTTTTATATTTATTTTATATTTTTTATATTTTAATTTATTATTATTTTTTAATTGCAACAAAATCTGGAAATAACTCCATATTAATAAATTCATAAACAATGTGCTAAATTAACACTCAATTCAATGGCAGGAATGTGTGTCTATTACTAAATCAACATAGCTGTGTCAACTATCACAGAAAATGCAAACAAACACACATTGCAATTATTCAATGTCATGTGACAAAGTAAAAAAAAATTACTTGTTAACGCTTAACACTCAACACTGGAGTACACGGCATACATTTTTACTTGACTGACAGCCATAATGAATTAGATTTTCTTAACCTTAATGAAGGCAGTCAAACTGTAGCGAATATCATCCAAGCATCTTTATTTAATCCTCACGCTTTATTGTACTGCATCTTATTCAAACCGAAGGCCTTTATTTCCTCTGTGCACTACGGCGGAACAGACAGCAATGGGAACGAAAAAAACAAACAGCAGCCTACGTCTCTGATAACAGTGCAACCCTGAAAGATACCTCCGCTTACTGCTATTAATAAACATCTATAGCTGGCATATACCTTGAAGATATAAAACAATAAACTCCCATGTCACTGGTCATTGTGATCTGATCAGTCATATGAAGAGAGACGGGAGGAGGCCATATGACGCGTCCCGCTGATGTGAAATGAGCACGGGATCCTGTGTTTGTCATGCCTCAGCTGCAGCACAGAAACCCGAGCACGTTCTGTACACAGGCCCACATTAATGAGCCGATTCCCTGACCTTTACGGAAGCTGCATCTGACAATCCCAGCTATTTTGATTTGATTATTCTTGTGATGTCAAAGCTCAAAACAATTCAAATGTCTGTTGCACACGCTGCAAATTTGTCAAAACCGCAGCACAATAATAAATGAAAACAAAATTGTCTTTTTTCTGCAGGTCTGCCAATACCAAAAAAAGAAACATATGTTTGTGTCAAAAGTGTAAATAAAAATATAAAAAAAAATACATAACTTGGCTAAACAATGTTACATTCACAAATAATTTAAATGGAAAAGGATGGTATATATTACTAAAATGATGCAACAGTATATAATGTAACTGATAATGCACCATCACAAGTCACTCTTGCAAACAGAAACCAAATCTCTTTACATTTGCATTGAGCTGTGTAAAAAGTAAGCACTGCTCCCAACAGGTCACATGACAACTAGCATGAACAACTAGCCTAAACTCTCTCACAATGACTGCGAGATATCCTTATTGATGAGCTCTGCTAAATCATCCCTTTGAGTCCAGACTATATTTCTAAATAGAGGACATTCTGGAGCGTGACTCCAACTGCATCTTAAAGCCCATCACACAGTCAGTATCCAGGTCTTTTCATTTAGAGCCACTACACATTAAAAAAAGACAATATTATGATTCAGGACGTGGAAAAATACACATCTGTAAGAGACGCCACAGTCATCATACTTGACACTCTGAATATCTGATAGGAACTCACAGTGCAGGAGAACTGATCAACAATGATGAACAATGATCATTTGTTTGAACGGTGATTGCATAAGCAATCAAAACCCTCTGCAGAGAATATCAGCGTCTGATTTATTTCAGTTCAACAAATGTTCAAGATGAAAGCTCACACGATTCAAAAAACAAAACAAAATGAATGATGACGATAATGAGATTGAACTGCTGCTGACTGAGGGACGTATTGTTCTGTGGCACGTTTGGCATCAGTAGGCAGGGAGGACTGCTAAAGGTGCGTCTGTGTAATTGAGAAATGATACAATCCCAACCTCTGACAGCAGAAAGAAAAGACTCCACCAAAGTCAGATTAGCATCTGAATGCCTTCTTAGTACTGTTTTCACTGGATAAATGCAGCCCCCCAAAGGAATCTGCTAGGATGATAAGACAGAAGCCTGGATGAGGAGGGAGAAAGGCAATCAAAGGAGTGAAGAAAATCAATCCAAATGTGCGTGTGTGTGTGTGTGAGGGAGACGGATTGTCGAGTGTGAAGTTTGTCCGTGACTGATGCCTCTACAGGAGCTGATTAATAAGGCTCTATGTGCCACCCACAACATCCAAGTTTTTTTTTACTCCAGGTGTCTATGTTCACAGGCACAAACAGTATGTGTGAGGAGTAACGAAATGAGAACATCAAAAAACAAATCCTAGATATATTATATTTGCTGTATAATTAGCAAACCAGTGGGCACACTATCACTAATATACACCGCCGTTCAAATGTTTTTGTTTGTTTTTAAACAATTTAACACTTTTATTCAGCAAGAATGCATTAAATTAATTAAAATACATTGATAATGCATCAAAAGATTTATATTTCAAATAAATTATGTTCTTGTGAACATTACAATGATTTCTGAAGGATCACATGACTGCAGAAAATTCAGCTTTGGCATCACAGGAATAAATTGTAAAAATATACAATTAAATAGGAATTAAATAGGAATCAGCTCTTTTAAATTTAATTTACATTTTAAATATTTTTTGTTCAAATAATGTCAGCTTTGGTGAGGATTACTCACTTAAAAAAATATCTTACAATCATCAAAATCTCAATTAATTTTATTTTATTTTATTAAATTTATTTAAATATTACATCTAAGCAAGCAATTTACACCTGTCCCCTTTTTGTGATTTCAGTCTGATTATTATTATTTTTTTTTTATTGCATTTTGTTTTATTGCATCTTTGGTTTTTGTGCCGCTGTTTGTTCAGCTATGTACTTATCACAGTTCAAGAGGAACAGAATTTGGCAAGACAACCCAATTATTTTTAAGAAACTTGTTCTGTTAATGTTTCTTTAAAGTCTGCTCTGTTTTGCCTTTGAGAACACAAGACAACTCAAATATTCGGACATTGTTTCCTGAAATGCTAAAGACCACGTAATCACTAACTGCTTGTTAAAGATTAAATTCAGAACAGAGCTCCGTCATAACAAATAGTTTAAAAAAGAAATGTTATCAAAAAGCAACATTTTTATTTATTTTTTGATAACATATCGCAGTGACCAATTATTCCTCTAAGTCTACAGGAATCATTAAAATCCTTACGATTCCCATCCCAGGTGATTATTATTTTCAGCTTCTTGACAGTGACATAAACAACCAGCAGTTCACTGCAATAATTATTAAGCTCCTAGATCAAAAGCCAGTTCAACCTTTAAAGTCTGAACGCTGTCTCATTTTTAGGCAGCTCACATCAGGGTTTTCTTGCTGCTCATGCATATCAGGTCAGTAACAAATATGTCGGCAAAGATACGTGATGATCTGATCCACTCCCTTCAGTGATAAGATTAGAACAGCCGTGGAATGTAAATGATTAAAGAAAGAACACGCTTCAGTGAGGTAAGCATGAGGAGACGCTGCTGCGACCTTATTAGTGGTTCTCTCCCCATCATTTCTCCTCTTCAAGTACTATTCTTTTAATAGATTCTGTTCTTTCAACTCTCTCCGTTTCTTCTCCTCTGTGCAGGTACATGCTGTCTGTCAGTGCCGGCTGGCTATAGACCTGGTCTTGGGGGACTGTGTAGCGGTGAGCTCGGTCCAAAGCGGATCTGCGAGCCTACAGTATGTGTAGGTTTGTCTGACAGCAACTGTTCTCCAGGGTCTGGACAGCAGAGATCACAATTCCAGGTTTCTCTCTAGGGATGTGGTTAAAAAAGGCATGGGAGAACTACAAAGAGTCTGCTGAGGGAACCATGAGCTGTTTCTTAGGAATGTGGAAAACAGATGAATATAATGTCCACTGGCGAGGCTAACAGGCATAGTTCATGCATAAATGGCTATTCTGTGACCGTTTGTTGTTTACTGACCTTCAGGTTGTTGTAAATGCAAACTGTGGAAGCTGAAAGAAGTTATATTATGTCCATATCTCTCTTTTTTATACAATCAAATGAACAGTGTTAATACAAAAGTATGTTTTGTTTTGTTTTTTAGATTTTAATTATACTTTGTATATTTGTTCACATATTTTACTTGGAAATACATAAAATAAATCTTTATTTAGTTGTACATTTAAGATATCCTTTTCTTTATTTACATTATAGTTCAAAAGTGTGGGGTTTAAATATTTTTAAATCTACTATGTTCACCAATGCCAATTTATTTGTTCAAAAATACAGTAATATTGTGAAATATTTTGACAAAAAACGGTCAAATGTTAAAAAGAACTAAATATTCAAAAAAATATTCTGAAGTGCAGCATTTATTTAAAATGAAAATATTTTGTAACATCATGTCTTTTCAGACATTTTTGAGCAATTTAATGTGACCTTGCTAAGCAAAAGTATTAATTCTCCAAACTTTTGTACAGTAGTTTATGTCTGGGAGGAAGGAGAAAAATAACACTGGAAAAAAAAAAACGAAGATGAATAGCAAACACTAATTAGCTACAATACAGTCAACACAAATAAACACATCCTCTAAAAATAAATGACAAAGCAAGCAGTTCTGTACTTTAGAAAAAGACTGTTATTAAAACCTCACTGAATACATTCCACTCAAGTGGAAACTGTTACAGAAAACGCTAGCAGTTTGTAAGGTGTCAAGCTTGCCAAGAGAGTTGCAGTTGTACTTTGACAGATCATGTCATTCAATAGGAGTGAAGAGGATTTCAAACGACTGCTATTTAACTTTGTGGGAGTAAATCTACGGCTGTCTGTGACCGTAAGTGCTGTGTGACAGAAGCTTCATGACTAATGAGTCAAGGCCACAATTATTCCCCTCACAAACTCTGTATTAGTCAACAGCTCATGCGAGGACAGTCCTTTTTTCAGTACAAAAAAATAAATAAATTCTAAAGCCTTTCCAAACATGTGCAATACAAATCTATAGCACTTGGTCACATGGTTATTTACACATATATATATAATATACTTATTAGCAAGCAGACTTTGTAAGTAAAATAAATCTAATTACCTGTGATGCCGGGCATCGGAGATCCACGTGTGCACATGAAAGAGAACAGAAAGTGACTATTAGACCAATGTTCATTCAGTACTCTGCGCTACTCCATTAAACACGCAATTACATTCAAGTCATTTAAACAGGATTAATTTATATATGTTTGGCAGAGATTCAATGATTCAAAACGACAGATTCAAGGACAAACATTCTGTTTTCAGCGACCAATGCTCAGTGAAACGCAAAGCCATTTTTTGACTAGAGAAACTACTGAAGCAAAAACTCTTGGGTCGGGAGGTGTATGAACACTGTTTGACTTTGAATTGGATTCCCTAAATTACCATCCTGAAACACTGATCACAGGCTCACATTTCAGAAACACAATCTTTAAGAACCGATGACAAAGCAACCTCCTCCACCTCTGTTTGCCATTGCTATCTTTGAGAAGATCACAAAGCAACCTCCTCCACCTTGTTTCAAAACGGTTTAAACATCTAAACACATCTGAGTGATATGACTCATGTTACAGCTAAAGTTTGCCATTACTCTCCCCCATGAACTTCTTTTTTGGTGTGGAACCTAAGAATAATCAGGTGACCGTTTGGTCACCATCCACTTTCAGTTGTATCTCTTCAGGGTGTAGATGGGTGATTTTACCAACACTAATCAGAATTATTATTTTTTTTTTTTAAATATTTTAGTTTTAGGGTCACGACAGCTTGTCACCGGGATGGTATCCTCAAAGGAACAACTTTGTACTTCATCTACCCCTAAAAGCTTCATAGTAGTGCCTTAAGGTTACATTTTACTACTTTAAGTTACTAAGATGCACATTTTAGGGGTAGATAAGATACAAAGATGTCCCTCTAAGGTTACTGAGCTAGTGACAAGTTGTCATGCACCTAAAAGTAATTTTATTTGTACACATAATTTTTCTGACAGTCAAGGTTTATCTATTCAGGCAGCACTTCTGAAACATCTGAGTCAATGTTGGATGTGCAGAAATTGGGTAGCATTCCATAGAGGAAAGAAACTCCTTTCATGCAAAGCATATAACGCTGGAGTAAGTCTACGTGCCATTCAAAGTGACCTTTTCTGGTGCTGGCTGTCTGTGTTTTAAGAGAGCTGCACTGCTTTGAATGCTCTCAAAGTGATGCACCTAATCTGGATGTGGTCTCCATCTAAACAGCTTGTAGCTCCAGAGGGAGTCAGATCTATGGGAGGTTGTTGTATAAACAAGTTTGCCAAAGACAAGCTGAATATGACTTCTGCCATACATTGTAAGCCTGTGAAACAAATAAAATCACATCAAGGAACTAGTGGCGTTAAAAAACAACTTTGTTGTTGTCAATGCACACCACTTGACCGAAACTGCTGCAAAATCTGCATAGGCAAGTCGTTGGCCTTCACGTGAAAATTCTCAATTGACTTGATTTCCAAATCTGCACTATAGCCCTATTCGGATGGGACTAGTTTTGCAGTGGGCCATAAGAGAAATTTGAGTTTTACAGATTTACATTGAAATTTTAATCCCATCTGAATCTGCCACGTCTGTTTGTTTTTTTTCCGCACGCCTCTGTAATAATTCCAGAACAAATTATCTACTGTTTTACAGTAAACTCGATGATCCTCTGAGAAAACTAATCCCGTCCGAATGCGAATGTATGCTATTGCAGCCAATATTTTTTTCAACAACATATTTCCTTGATGTTCTTACGGCACGCATGTTTGATATGTTTGCCTCATGGGAAAAAAATTAAGAAATAACAATAATAAAAGCCAAATCACGCAAACCTTTAAAGACTGGCTACTGTAATATCAGCATCAAGATTACTCACCATCATCACTGCACTCAATTGCATAAATTAATTACTTTTAGTTCAATTTAAATATATACCTTAAAATTAAACATGGTTTTAATACAAATAAAACTAACAATAGGTAAACTAAAGTATCCACACATTAACCTTGGTTTTAAACTCAAAATGAAAACTAGACCTGTCCGAATAGGGCTTACGATGATCCCAAAGTCTTGTGTTCATCACACCATAACACCACATATCATTTGCGATATTTGGGACAGGTCCTTAACCCTGAGAAAAAGAGCACTGCTAAACATGGTGCGAGTTTATAACTATACACTACAATAAAACGGCAATAATACAACTGCACCACAGCATTAATTCTAAAGGTAGGAAAATAAGCACAGCTGAAATGACTTTCACCAGCTGCATAAGGTGGTAATTCAGGCAGCCGTGCAACATTTAGCAAGCGCTAATTACTCTGGAGGGAGATGGAAGGCCTTCTGTTTGGCGGCCAGCAGCTGCAATCACAGAGCAAGGACAGATAACACGACCTCGTTTGTTTTTCACAGGCTTTAACAACTCATTACCACTTATGAACACTGAGAAATTACACCCTACTGTTGCTAATGTTTCTCCTCTCCCGAACATATGTTTTATAATGCACTCTGGCATGTGTGCCATCAGGAACAAAACATGTAATGCCGATATCCTATAGCTCTATTTAAAGAAATGGATACTCTTGGCACAGGGATCATTCGTAATCAAGCACACTGCACATCTATTCAACAAGTCCTCTACATCTACCTGGCCTGTGTGCCTGGTAAGACAAAAGATAGTTTGATGCCTACAGGATGCAAGCCATGACCAAGAGTGCACCTGAACAAAATACCTCAAGTACTGTATGAAAGCATCTGGCACCTGAGGGACCCATTTTAACGTTTTTTGACTGAGTGACAGCTTACTTTAGGCTACATTTGCAATCCTTTTTCCCCATTCTGGATAGCTTTTTTCAGATGTCATTATTGTTTAATATTTAAAACAATAACTTGCTGCCTTGAAATGAATAAAGTCAAAAGAAAATATAAATTTCCAAAAAATGGAAGTTAGCATATAGTACGGGTTTTTGCTAATTTTTTTTTAATTAGATTTGGATTTAAAATTTGTTTTGATTTTAAAGACATTTTTTGTCACTTTTTAAAATAGGCTAATATTTTTAAGTTTAAGTTTATTTCGTTCTAAACAATTAATAGATAAGTAGTATAATGTATTATTAATGTAGCTACAATTATTCATGAGCTCATACAATGCATCGCAAGGCATAATTAATGCATTAAAACGTTTTGAATCCAATATATTTAAAGGATTTACATGAAGTGTTACCATGAAGGGGGCAGGACTTGATTTTATCCAAGGGAAATTCATTGGATGGCATTAAGTGTTGTTGTTTGCTAACTGCTGTGATTTTTTCATGTGACTGACAGGCTGCTGGAAAAATATGGATTGAAATTCCTCTGGCTTTTGGACAACCTATTTGCCCAGCCTTCACACATATACATGCCATCAGTACATGTACCTGCCATCAGAGAAGAGCCGTTGATGCAAAGGGCTTTTAAACCCATTGCAACATTCCATAAAAAATAGGAGTTGCCCATTTTGATTTCTTGGTGACTTTGAAGTCAGTTAAAGCACAAGGTGATCCTCAATCATACATCTGATACATCGGCAGACATAAACAGCTGCCTCATTACCTAACCTGATTCTGTTTCTTCAATGAGTTCACCATTGCAGCATCCATCTCTCTCAATCACGTCTGGAGCCAGTGCTGTCTTCTTGATCATTAGAGCCTTGTTTGATGAAAGCAGAGCAGAAGAGAGCTGCTCCACCCTCGGCTCTCGTGTCTGAAGGGGAGTCAGTAGTGCGGTCAGGGGAAGGCTGGACCCGTCAACCAATGAAGCCACAACTGTCCTGACCCTTCAAAAAAACACTTGTTCCACCATTACCTGAGTGTCAGCATGAAGCACCATCTTGAACTTGCCATCAAAGCTTTCATTACACAAGAAGAGAGAAGGACTTTCTCAGAAAACGATGGGATGTCATGTATTTCATGGATGGAGTAAAGAAAAATCACAGCCTCACCCTATTAGAGATCAAAATTGTCTTTGCATCTCAAGCTATATTCACTTCTGACTTGATGTAAACTGGAACAGATGCAACGGCAGAGTTGACTTGTCACTGATTGAGTGATTTCGAGCTCGAATAAGAGGCAAATCACCCCAACACAGATCTTTAACCACAAGTCTACACCGCCCATGTTACTGAAGCCTATAAAATGTCAAAGCTCCATAGAGATACGCCTATATTTGCTGAAACAAAGAAACTCCAGGGCATTACATCACATTTTTATTAGTAAGAATCAGCCTGCATTGTCATAAACTAATCGCAGTCATCTGGAAAGATGTAGAAATGCGTGATTAGTACGAGGAGAGCTGAGGGAGTTGGTTGAGAATCACGAGTTACGCCTTGAGATGAGCGCCAAGAGCTATCAGACATCACAAGCATCAAGAACCTCACATAACATCAACACTAGCTTTAGTGGAAAGAAAATGCAATAGCCTTAAAAGTGTTATTTTAAACCCTTAAACTATTAGCATAAAATATGAAATCTGCAGTCATGTGCGCCTCAATCCAGGAAAGGATACAACAGCATGATTAACTGAACAAACAGTGACTCAACCACTCAACTGATAACACAGACATCCACAGATCCTCATTAGAGTGTTTACAACCACCGTTCCACTTGATACATGATACCACATCCAGTTTGAATGTCATTTACTTGATTTCACACAAGCAGCAGCTGCACTACTGGCAGAAAACAGACTGGGGTATGTAAAGCCTTGTTTTATTTATTCCATAATGGATATTTCTCTGAGAAGGGCATTGAACTCATTCATTGCCAAACGGCCAAAGGAAGAAGTGAAATCCAGCAATCAGCACTTTCAAACAGAAGGATGTCTGACCTATTAGACGCAGCGGTGTTAATGAAATTCTGAATTATTACAAATTATTTTAATTAAATTATGTTTTTTTTTTAAATATGGTACTGTTGATGATTAGAAATTATACATAGTACAGAGACCCTTTGAGCTCTAGTGCTCAATTTCTGCAACACCTGACCTTGTGTGAACAAGGATTTACACAGAGGAGCACAGATTCACAGACACTGATTGAAACCAGTATAACAAGATTAAGTGCCAAAAAAATTTATTAAAGAGAAACGTTGTCATGCCAAATGCAGTGCTGTTCATGTTAACTATTTTAAAATGTTTTGTAAATTAATATAAAGCTTAAATAAAACAAATCCAAGATGAAAGGTGCCGCCTTTAAGTTTTAAAATTGATCAAACAAACTTGATTAAAAATAAATCAAAGCTAAATGGAAATGTATAAAAAATCAAAAAAAATGACAAAAGCAAATAACAAAAATACTCTTAAGCTTTACACTGAAAATTAAATGAACACACAAATAGAAAAATTAATTCAAAATATAGAATATATGCATATAAATATATTAAATCTATATAAATACTAAAATACACTGGCATTATGCCAGATAAAAAAAAAGAAATAAAAAAAAGAAAATGCCTAGATGGGAATTCTACTTCTACTTCTTACAGTAGATTTAAATGTTTAATGAAAAGTAAAATACTTTAAAAAGGTTAGATTAAAATTAATTTAATCTAAATATTTAATTAAATTTAAATGTATTTACATTTAAACATTAAAAAAAAATCATAAAAATAACCATATTTAACTTTTTATTTTAAATTGTACTAGGCCTACATGAAAAACTGTTGTGTGACTGATTACGCAAAAAAAAAAAAAAAAAAATTAAACTGACAGATCTAACTGAAACAGAAAAAAACCCCACTGCTTTGAAATTGAATTAAGCTATTCTTGATACTATAAAAATCACTCACACTCCAAAGACAATGACACGGTCTTTAGGAAACTGAGCGCCCACATCAAAAAGTGCATTAAAACCAACTCAATAATTAAGATGTTGTCTTATCCAAATCATTACGAATATATAATAAGCATTCAATATTTCGCTTAGCCCTGCTGCCCAAAAGACAGAAATGGCCAGAATTGCATAAGGAGCATTAACTTGTTAACAAACCCTGCTGTTTTGCATAACTAGATCATGATGGATGATAGCTATTACACACATTTCATTAGTCTCATCGAGTTGTCGCCTTAAGCATGAAGAAAGAAAACGACAGTTTTTGCACAGCCCATTTAGGACAGAACAATTTCAAAAATGCTATCTACATTTTACCAGACTTAGCACCATAAGTTAAAATCTTGCTCTGTGAATCTATCACATATGTTGAGAGTCAAAATTTTTTATTTGATAGAGCACACAAAGATTGCTGAAAGTTAAAAAACATACACCGAGCCAAGCAGAAAAAAGGGATGCTACTTCTCCTCAGAATAGCAAATCATTCAAAAACAAGACTGCTATGACACTGATTTATAAGATCATGACAGAATCTGATCCAAAACGAAGTTCACTGCAATACATCTATTCACTTTCAGCCCGTTCCATGCAGTAGTAGGGCAGTTGGGCTGGGAATTTAAGGACTGTTAACCACCCCACAGGGGCCACAACCATACGCTCCTCACTCATTAATTACTTTAGCTAATTAGCTAACCAGGCATTCTGGGAAATGTTGGGTGCCTTCAGCTTCAACTTCTAGAACTAATTTGTGTCAAGACGCTATTCAGTTACAGAAAAGCTTTCAATTATTCAAGACATTACACCATCTTTGTCTCAGCCAGCACGTCTCAGCTGGGTGGGAATGTGTTTGAGGCTGATAGCTGGTGGTATGAGAGGGGTCTCACGGTGGACGTCTACATACTATTTTCTGAGGTGATGTTACAAAACGTTTGGAAATGGAGTCGCTCTCCCACTGGCCCTCAAAAGCCATTCAGGCAGTGAAAAGCAGTTTCAATCCGAGCCAATATGGCTGGCCCTTTCACCTCTGCAGCGGGACCGTTCCAAGCAGCCGGTGAAGTACTGAGTGAAGTGGACTCACTGGGTTTTCAGCCATCTTAAGAGAGATTCCAAAATCACAGGAAGCATACAGTTCAGTCCAAAGGGCACTACAAACAGCATAGGGAACATCAAAGCATCCCTCCACAGGAAGAGGACAGGGAAATCTAAACTTATTTAGTTTAATGAAGCTATGCAATTATTCAAGGTTATGCAGGAGAAGCATCATGACCACCTGCATATACATTCAAACTTTAAAAATTATTCAGACACAAGACATCATTTATTATTATTATAATTGTATTTTTTATTTTTATTTTTGAGCTAGTGGTGGCAGGACACTATTGTTCATTTATGTAAGTGAGCATAGCAGAGTAGTGTAAACTGTGTTATATTATACTTTGACCTAACCATGATTTGCCTAATTTTTTTTTCTTCAATTGCCGTTGCAAACTTTTTACACCACAGACTAAACAAAATTAATCATTGCTTGGTAACTGGTTGACCTAAATTGGTATTATCTAATTGTGTACTTAAATTGAACAGCTGGCAGCTACTGAAACTAATTCATTTGAGAGACAGTCTAACAGAAGGATGAATTTGTTCTGACAGTTTAACTATTTTATTACCTCTTTTAAACTAAAGTGAATAAACTGTGACAATGTGAGAAATGTTGAAAGTGTCTGAATAAATTTTGGTCTGACTGTACATTCATACATACATAAATACATTCTATAAAATAAACAAAATTAAATTACATATTTCCATATTAAACATCAACTCATACAATAAACACTAACTATATGGGCATTCATAGAATTAATAAATTCACCATTATATATTTGTGTAATATTAAAATTGCTTTAAACATACATTGTGCAATTAAATAACTAAGTTAGTAAACGTTTATTAAGGGCACTAATACTTTCACTAAGCATAGACACATTAAACTGATCAAAAGTTGCACTATAGACATGTATAATGTTACAGAAGAATTCAACTTCTACCTAGGCCTATATTGTGTTGTCATAACTGAATCTGCACAACTTGTGGCATCTATGTTTGTTGAGGTTAAAGCGCAATATATTTAACAAATTTTATCAAGTGAAGAGAAATATCTCGTGTTTAGTGTGCAGGGAGCAGTAAACACTGTGAAGGAACCCTATAAATAATGCAGACTTTAGTATGTTTCATACCTATAGAGCTTACCAAATATACTTCAGTTCTCTCTTGCTTTCATTCAAAATAAATGCTAGACCTCAGTCTGTGTATCACACTATTCCTATCTAATTTATCATGTTTACATAGATAGGTTCCCACAGAGAATGCAGAAAGAAATGCAGTGAAGTGGCTTGGTGTTGATTTAAAACCAACATGAAGACCCATTTACAACCTATTGATGCATCCATGAGTGAAAAATGATATTAATTAATTAAAAAGTACGACAGGACTTTTTTTATCCACTGGGAATTGATTAAATGCTGAAAGAGCATTACAAACCAGAACAAACCCAGGCGGATGCGTGTTTGCCAAAGTAAATGTCTAAATACTAACATACAATAAGACACACAGCAAAAAAAAAATATTGTGATGAAAAATATGCACAACAAAATCATGAATGTGTATTATGTAAACAGCATTAATTCTGATTGCACGATGACTGTGTATTTTTTAAATCCCCTAAAAATGTCCCTGCTACTCTCCAGCTAAACAATCACACATGCCTCCATATTAGCCATGTCACATTACGCCGTGACAATGCTTTCCCTTCCTAAAAAAAAGCATTTTTGCATATTCATTGTATTTCTCAATTCTCATGAGGCCAGAGACACTCTCTTTCGACTCAGGACTCACAATGTGAGTGACAAAGCCTTATTGAATGTTTGTCTCCCGTCGCTCACCTGCTGAGACAAATTTCATATAACTCCGTCTATGCCTGAGGAAAATGTAATCAGAGGACTGGAGCGCCCGCATACAAATAAAAGATCAGTCCTTCTCTCTCTCGCCTGACATAAAGCGAGTGTATGGAAATGGGTTCGTTGTTTTCAGGCCAGGCCTGAATGGGAAGAAACACTATCCCTCTACACACAAGGGTGGCGCGGGAACAGTCTGCGACGACATTCACAAAAACACAGCCCTGACTACATAACGCATCCTCAAAAGCACAGAGGAAAAGGCCTGTCGTTGATGGAAGTTCACTTTGCGGTCTTTGTGCTCTAATGAGAGCTGGCCAGCCAGCATAGCCCTCAAGTTCAGCTTGATGCGGCTCAGCTAAAAATAACCCAAACAATAGAATGGTAGCACGCCTCAAGGGCCTTGAACTATGTGCAGCGAGGACCCTGCCAGTGTGAGAAACAGTCCTTCAGAGTTTGCAGCTCAGTTTTCCGATCTAACTCCAGCATATGCAGATGGTTAATAATAAACTGCTTGGAAGCGTAAACAGACATTTCAAATAAGCCGTTTTTACTATGCCGACTGAATCCCAACATCATTGTACAAGACTTATAAGTACTTGGAATAAAAGAAATAACACACAAGGGGACAGTGGTTTTACCATGGGTTAGGGATAGGACTACATAAGAGCCAAAAAAATAAATGATAAAACCAAAGTTTTACAACTTAGGGCAGCAAGACTAGAGAAATATTGTGTAAAAACTAGTTTAATATATTTCCAGATCATTTTTTTTACACATTTGATTCTTTTTATTGTTTTAATTTTTCAAAGAATCAATTATTTACGATATGATTTGTTTCTGAATAAATTAATAATTTATTCAGCAAAGACACATTAAATAGCTCAAGTAACATTTATAAGGTTACAAAAGTTTCATTGTTTCAAATAAATGCTGGTGCTATGAAGTTTATTCAAAGAATACTGAACAAAAAAATATGAATTATTAATATAAATATTTCACAAAATTAATAAATGCAGCCCTGGAGATCAGAGACCTTTTTCAAAAACATTTCAATAAATGTATTAAATAAAAAGAAAGAGTCTTCAACCATTTCAACTGTATTTTCAAATAAGTTGCCTATCAAGAGCTATTAAACTGGTTTACCTTGGAAGCATTAAGATACATATTATATTTCCCTCTCTGGCAGATATGTATGAAACATATAATCATCTAAGGGATCAGGGGCTCAGCCATGCCAAAATGGTTTACCGAGGCGTGAGCAGTCCCCTCCTTGTGCTGCCATAACTTCATTACCGTGGTTTTAAAAGAGAGAAACTGGTCCAAAGTAGACCCTTAAACAATCAGAAACAAAGATGTTTGACCCACAGAATCGCATCACTTTAACAACCCGCTGTAGTCCTCGTCTCTCCAGCCACATTTTACCGTCATTCTGTGCCTCGAGTTCCCAGCAGCGCAACCACTTCCTCCTCAAAAGCATTCCAGATTTCTCAGAGCCTTCCAGACAAGAGCAGCTGACAACGATCTGAATGTGATTTTGTAAGACTGCACTTGAGGGGGGCATGATGACAACACTGTGATCCTTTGACCTCTGCTGTCAGGTCATGATGTCAAACAGCAGGAGACACCGTGCCGAGCTGCTCCCCTTTGTCTGGAGACCATCTGGGGCATGTTTACAAGCTTCTCCAAGTGGGCTTGTGTTCAAGACAGACAGGCTGCCATTTACATTTATTCAAATGTGCACTTAAAGCTACAGCTCAACTAGAATTTCACAATCTGTTATTATTTATTCACCCTCATACGTTCCAAATGTTCTTCAAAATATTTCAGTTTACATATACATATCATAAACTTGTTCCATTGTACTTGTGCACTATTCTTCTGAACAAGCCATATGATACTGTAGTTTTGTGGGAGAAACAGATCTTCTTGGCATTCATCGCTAATATGTTCATATGGTCTCATGAGATAAGTAAGCAATCAAACTATAGTCAAATCATTCTGAGTCCGATCTTTTCAATGGATCAATTGATCCAATTCACAAAAACTGATTAAATGATTCATTTACCAACCAGACTAATACAGCTTTAGCATTTAAATTCACTGACTCAGTGATCTGGTCAATGGTTAAAAACGCAAATACTGTGAAAATGCATTGTTGAAATGTTTTAATTAATTCACCACACAAAATGACTGTATAGCTAATCACGGAGTTGGATCTTTTTAATAAATCGAGTGATCAAGATCACAAAATTGATTCAGTTGAACCAGTTTACCAAAACAATTCTATTGTTCTGGTTCACAAAAGAAGAAGACTAAATGATTCATTCTCAATTCAGGCTGAAATAGCTCTTGCATTTAAATCACTGACTCAATGGATCTGATCACATTGGTTAAAAGCTCAATTTAGTGGAAAATTAATAGGGAGTAAATAATTACTAAATTTATGACTGCTCATCACGGACATTTTCAAAGTTGCAACTGATCCAGGTCACAAAAATTATTGAAAATTGTCAGGTTTCCAAAAACAAATCAATTGAAGCAGTTCACAAAAACAATTCAGTTGATCTAGTGAACAAAACTGATTCAACTGATCCAGTCCACTTCACTAAATGACTCATACAGCTCTTACATTTACTCAGTAATCCAGTCACAACAGTTAACTCACTATAGTGTAAAATTATTAGTGAACAATCATGAATTGTGTGAAACAATCATGTAAAAGCATGAATGTTCATTCCACAAAAAGAAGAGACATGTAGATCCCTTTTTACTATATTTCATGGTGCTTTTGAAGCTTGCAACTTCTGTCCCTATTCACTATAACTGCACAGATGTCATCGCAGCTAAATTGATTTCCAGTACCCAATTGCACATGATATTGCTGTTAACAGTTTATATAAGATAACATAAAGCAACTTGCACTTCAAACATAATTTAGCTATTATCTACATTTTCTGTCAATTAAAATGGTTCCAAAAGAAGATGACGACGTATCAAGCCATGCCTCTTGTTGTGAAGACAGACAAATGGACTGCTACAAACCGGATCGAACTCTGACATTTAGAACGGAGGAATGCAAAGGCACTTTGCGATGCTGAGGCGAGGCTGTGGGCTGTGGGCTGGGCTTCAGAAGCAGAAGAGTGCTGCAGTGCATAACGCTGTCCTTGAAGCTCGGCATAAGAGTCTGCCAGAGAAACGATACACTTAATTAACTTATGTCTGCTGAGGTGGGTCTGTGCTGAAAGCCTTGTAATAGAAGAAAGATACCTGTAAAGAGGCTGAGATTCCCCAGTGAGCCTGCAAAGACATATGTGGTGCAGCAAAGGCAGTGTCAAGCTGCAGCACACTGCACTCTTGAGACGGAGGGCTTATGTAACCCGATAACACAGGTCAATTACGCCTGTGCAACGTGTCCTCGTGTAGTAATGAAATAAGGCCAGATCTTAGCTGTGAACGAATGGGACCCTCAGAATAGTAAGACGATGTCTATATTCTATCAGTATTTTTTTTGATGGAATATGGTTATTTCATTTTCTATGGGCTACTGACTAAAATATATACTTTCTATGAGGTACTTTGAAGAGAAAATACTATTAGGGCCAATCAAGTGCTCCTGATTTAAGTAACATCATAGCAAATGAATGGCAGCAAGTTCAATAATATTTTTGTCAAGAGGGTCACACTTTATTTTAAGGTCTAATTCTCAACCATTACCTACGACGAACCATTACCTACGACTTTTGCATTAAACTCCTAATATGTTGCTTATTAATATTTAGAAGGTAATTGTTAAGGTTAGGTATTGGGTATAATTCGGGGTGTAGAATATGGTCATGCAGAATATGTCCTTTATAAGTGCTATTAAGCAGCCAATATGTTTATAATAGGCATGCTAATAAGCAACTAGTTAATAGCGACAATTGAGAAGAGTTTCATATATGAAAAGTATATATAGTCTGAATATGGCACTGGGACATATTTCGACCAAAAAATTAGCTAAAAAAAACAGACACCTTGAAGTATTTTCTTTTTCAAACCTATAGATTATATATTAATCTATATAATAAAACAAACAAAAAAAAACTTTATATAATGAAGCCAAATTTTACTTTCGAGTAAAATACAATGAATATGCCATAAAAAAACATTGTGACAAAAAGCTAGCCTTAAAAAAAACATGTTTATTAAAAGTTTCTTGTTTTAATAAAATATTCCAGGTAGCTGTGCTCCCTTGACTGAGAAAGATTGGAATAATATCTGAAGCCCAGCCCATGTTACCTGGGAAGTCTCATTATTTGGCACTTGTGGGAAATTTGCTTTGTCTGTTCACACACCCTTGATATGCTCCAGCTGGTTCATATTCAAATAAAAGAAACCTCAGCATTCCCTTTTTCCATCACCACACATTTACTGAAATACAAATCTCACTGGTAACTGCAGAGACATTCGTTTTTCTCCTTTTCACACAAACTTTTTTCTATTGCATATTTGTGATTGTTGCGCTATTGTAATATTTCATTCACCACTAGATTGCTTCACACTGTGTGCCATGAACACATTCTTTCAATTCGATTACAGCTCGCTTGGATTCATCCTAAAAAAAAAAAAAATTGACTGTCTCAAGTCTGGTGACATAATGAATAATCCAATCCATGGGGAAAATAAAACATTAAAGATCAGGGTGAGGGTGAGAAGCAGGTAGTGGAGGAATGGTATAGCAAATGCATTACATGGTCAAGGTCACATGGGAGATGGTTAAAAAACAAAACCCTGGGCTCGACAAAAAGTGGAATAACTGACACCTCTCCACCTAAATCTCAACAAAACAAAATGAGCCACAGAAGAACTGTTGGGGGCAATGTCTTCTGCAAGCTTGCATGCACATGCGGTAAACACAACTACATGTGTGCACCAGGGCCAGACGACTTCCTTTCCTTCAGCCTCTAGCTTAACATAATTCAAGTTCCAGGTACAGAGTGACACGGAGGCACTGAGCAAACAAAGGGAGGCCTTGGAGCCCCGGTTCATTACAAGGCTTCAATTGTTTTCCTGTACTAAACAAATGGGTGGATTTAAATCACTCACACAGTAGTGGTAATTCCTCTAACAAAAACAACAAACAAGCAATTCTATTTTACAGGATGAATCTTATTTAGATTTTAGAGTTATTTATGCAACCAAACTGCTCTTAATTCCTAATTTATATATATATATATATATATATATATATATATATATATATATATATATATATATATATATATATATATAGAACTGGGTAGTTACCGATTACATGTAACCTGGATTATGTCATCATGTAATCCAAAAAATGAACTACATACTTGTAATTCGATTATATTACATTTTAGAATACCCGTAAACAGACTACAATTAGGTTTGTGTTGATGACATATTATTATATTAGCAGGTAAACAGGTTTAGTATTAAGTGTTTAATTTTGATTGTTGTCACGTAATTTTAAAATAATTTTTATTTTGCATTTAGTTCATTATTAGCTTTTAAGCAAACTCACAAACCCACCTGCAGTTTTTCTCGGACCACAGTATGGGAAACCTTGACGTAAAATTATGTTTAATGCACTTTATGTTGTTACTAACAACAAATGGTATGGATGGATAATAGGGCAATATAGGGCAATTTCCAAAAGCACTTGCAAATTGTATTTTCAATTGTGTTTTCTGCATGTGGACGGATAAATTGACAATCCAAGCGCAATTGCAAATCTCGCATTACTGTTTCACAAAAGCACAGTGACTGCCAAATTAAAAATGAAAAAGAATAGTCCATTAGCAACTGCATTCCCCATGTCTTAATCCATGTCAGACTGTTATGAGTCTGTCATATTTAAATAGCAATATTAATTACCACATCTGCTTTTTTTTCTCTTTATGTGTTGCAATTCCTTCTGCATTTGAATTTCCGATGTCAACGTGGAAACCTGTCAATCAATATGAAGGGCAGGACTATACTTTCAATGTCACAATTTATGCGTCCACATATGGAAAACGCAACTGAAAATACATTTCGCAATTCCTTTTGAAAAAAGTCTTCCATAAAATGGAATATACTTTCTTTCTCTTTTAATGTTTATATTAATATTGCACAAGAATATCCTATGTAAATCAACGTGATAAATGTGTTAGGTAACAAGTGATCTAAAAAAAATCTAAAGTAGTCTGATAAAAATGTGTCCTGTAATAGATTACGTTACTAACTACAATTTTGTCATGTAATTTTGAAACAGTAACAGACTATATACACAAACATACAGCATATATCCCTCATAGATTGTCCTAATGGGGATAAACATTCACAAAAAGTTTTTAATCAAAACTGAGAAATTCATAAAAAATCTGGTTGTTGGCTAAAGGAGTCGGACAACAAGGACATTTGCTCATTATTTTAATCTGCAAGAAGAAATACAGTATGCTGCAAAAGAGAAGCTGAAATCTAATTTATACTTGGTTTCAGTTCTGCTGTTAGTTTTGTCGCAGGTTTGAAGACAGATTGACTGGACAAATTCAAAGGAGATTCAAAAGGAAAGGACACATTGCTTCTTCATCCAATTGCCTTGCCATCCAATTACCTTGATCTAAAAGTGATCTCTCTTCGTCCCTGCCCTGCACTTCTTTTGCTAAATCACATTCATTACACACCCTCACAACTCTACATAACAGGATCCTAATTGGAATGTCAACAATTCTTCTAGGGTCATTTTGTTGGTCATTTTTGATAAAAGTGGTTTATCATCGAGTATAGTTAACACAACTGATAAGGGATGTGAAACGCATTTCCTGCTTTTTCAAACACACATAAATAAGTTTAAAAGCTCAGAGAAGAGTGCCAGGCTTGACCTCTTGAAGTCAAAGGTATGTGGTGGAGTATCTCAGCGGAAAGACTCTGGCGTGCCATGCTTCATCAGTGTGACTGATTCAGACAGCATGTTCTCATCATGCTTCTCTTGAGCGGCCCATTAAGGCACGTTATCTCCTCCACATCTGGCTCTCGGACAGCAGCGACCCGCTGAGCGCTCTGGATCTCATTAACGAGACTGGTCAAAGCTCCACGTCATCTTGAACAGCTGCGAATGCACCGCTCTGGCTCTACTAAAACCTGCTGTGAAAGTGGGCACGTTTTCCCACACAGGCTCTCCGAGTTACAAACGAGCGAATGAAACTGTGAGAGTACGCTGAGGAGTAAAAGAGAGGAGGATGAGGTGAGGAGGAGACCGCTGGGCAATCCATCACCCTCACTATAGGGTGCTGCTGCTGTCATGCTTTTATTCTGTGTGTTTATGTTTTGCTTTATTACAACTGTGACCAAATTTTAATTATTACCACTTTAAGTGATTTTTTTAATGATTTAAATTTTTTAATTTACTTTTTTTATTTTTATTAGTGCATTTATAGCTAATTTAGATAAAAATGGGTTCAATTAATGTTTCTATTTATATTACAATTGTCATAATCTAACACTATGTATACTATACATAATAATGTTGAGATGCCTAAATTCACTTGTAGCATTTAAATGACTGATTTTGATATTATTTTTCATTTACTTCATAGAAAAAATTATACAAAAGTTTCACGTAATCTATACAGTACACACAGTAGTTTATCAAACATAAATCCGCTTATCAGACAGAATTTTGATATGGGTGCATATGCGCATTTGTTGTTGTGTTTAAGCAATCCTCATGCATCCTCTGCTGTAAACCGTTCTATACAATGAGGGACAGACATGGCAGCTTTATAGAGCCAACCCAGAGTAAGCGGCCGCTGTGTTAAATCGAGATGAGTGGAATAGAGACTGCAGTAGCTGAAGGATGAGACAGAAAGTGCCAACTCAGATATCCAGTCACAAGTGACTAAGAGCTGATCCTCGCAAGCGAATGAGCTCTGAGACGTCAAGGTTGAAGTATAAATTCAGCGAGGATGCGGCGAGACATTAATGCGGTCTTGTTTTTCCGCAGAGCTTTGTGGAGAATTTGCAGTGCACGCCAAGTTCAAAATACACTCCATTCGGTTTTCAAAGCAAGGTGAGGAACAACCTTCCCCGTCTCCCTTACTGCAAGCAGAGCCTGAATAAATCTCTACCCATTAATTATAGAATCAGGACAGAAGATGCCATCTCAGAAGCCCGTGCCAGAGGGACCACCTGCATTCTGATGCCCTGTATTATGGTAATGGATGGTTATATAGATCACAGGCATCATTTGGGGGAATATTCAGTTGTTATGTAACTGCAAAAGCTGTGACCCTTTAATGGTCCGCTGAGGATTTAGCAGCTCACACATCTTAATATTCCCGACAAAAAATAACATAGGAAGTGTGGGAATGAATAATCACTGCGCTTTGATGTCAGCGAAAAACAGCTCATGACTGGGCTTTTTGTCACTTATTAAGGTCACAGCAAGCCTGAATGCCAAATATGAGCTACAGCATTTAAGTAATAAAGAATCAAGGGAAGATTTACACATTAAATACTTGGCAATATGAAATACTATGGAAAGCACAGGGCATTATTTATTGAGGAAATTCATCTGTTTGCTATTTGGAGGGTTCAGGATATTCCTTACGACATTAAAGAAACAGCAATAATAATGAAACATCTTCTAAGCCTGCATGATTTCTAATTTTACAAAAGCTTTAATAACATCAATCACAAGTTTTAGTGGTGTATCATGAAATACGCAATAAATGAAAAGCTAGTGAAATTGAATGCTCCATGAAATCTCTTCATTTAAGCGGCTTCTGCTGACAAAACGTGAACTATACAAAAATATCTAAAGCTTGCTGTTCCAAAATCCCTTTGATACTCATTGTCAACTTCAAACACATTTCGCTCCCACTGCTAACTGGATAATATACCCACTTGAAATAAAGCGACAGAGTTTTCATGGTGAAGTTAAAAGTAAACTTGTTCACTGAATTTCATTCACCTCATGTCAATGATCGTCTTGAAAAAATTTGATTCCTTTAGAGAGTTGTGATGTTTAGTTATCAAAGAATGATTCCAGAAAGGGATGAATTCTTCACTAGATTTCCTAAAAAAAAAAAAAAAAAAAAGTTCTACTAAAGGAAACTAACAAAACCTGGAAGGAAAAGGTTCTTCAACAGCCATGGACACTCCCATTTAGCACCCTCAGGAGAACAATGAGCTTTATGTCGTCAGGCCAATGGAAAACATTTGGAGTACAATGCTGAAAAAAAAAACATTCAGTCCCCGCTGCATGAAATTAATATGATATTTTACAAATTCATGTAAAACTGTCTGCAAGTAGAAAAATTTGGATAAACTGATCTCAGTTTTTATGTACAGCAACCACTTGAGCCCTTTACAACAGTTGGTGAGCTTAAATTACAGAAAGGTATATTTGGCATTGAATTAAATTAATCATTATTGGCATGTTACAGATAAATGGCTCATATTAAAATTCTATATTATTCTGTCTAAAAATAAAATAATACCTATTGAAATAATTAACTAATTCTAAACATTTTAATATTATATTAATAATCAAAAAAAATATGCAGTGCATGAAAAATATATTCATTTTGAGATCTCCTAAAGATTACATTTAACTGTGTTATTAAATTATTAGTGTTTTTACATTTCATTTTCAAATTCTTATTAAACATGCTGGGAATACTGGGAATGATAATGTACTGTATGCACACTACAGTTATTCTATGTTTCTATACTCTAAAAATATGTAAATATTCTTAAAGTCATTTACAATATAATTTAAGATAGGAAGTATTTCTGAGGCTACATCTTAAAGTCAATTTTTCTTATCCATTACACAACATGAAATGCATACAAAAAATTATATTCATTATATAATCTGCTAAAGATGGCATTTAACAGTTTTATTAAATTATAGTCTTTTTTAAAAATTAACTGAGTGTTTAATTACAGCAAAGGTTAAATCTCAAAAATAAAGGAAACGCACAAACATAATTCAATATCCAATACTTACTGATAAACTAATATTGGCTGATAACCAAGTTTTTTTGCCAGCCACAATTAAACAGGAAAAAGATGCCCTCACTGTGCACCATAAACACAGGCCCACACACGTCCACACAAATCCAAGACAGCACAATCCCATCAGCGCTCAAATTAATGAGGGTCATATAGAGATGAGCCGCGTAATGAGACAATTAACTCTTCCGCTGACATTTACACCAATGCTCTTAATAAACAAAGTCCTTCTGCAGAACAAAAAGAGCCAAAAAATAACAGGCACATTCACCCCTTCATCGGGAATCAAAGACAAAGGCAGCAACACACACTGAGCTCTCAGAAAAGGGTGAAAAATACAATTTGGAGAGCATCAGGGGTTGACTGGGAGGAAGACGAATGCCTGGGGACAGTGATGAGTTAAAAAAGGAGGGGAGAGATCAGGACGCATGAGGTGAGGCCAGAAGCACAATTACCTGTCCCAGACACATGTGACGGGTTGATTGGGTCTGGAGGGGCCCGTCACTGACTACAGACCACCAGGTGCCCTTTCTGAACCTGTCACTCACCAGCTCTATTCTGGCACACAGGGCCTTTATTTCTTAAAGAGAGATCCACGGCATCAGTCATGTAGTATTTAACACACACTAAATACGCAGCCAGTTATAAACTGGAAATGTCTATTATGGGTTGATCGATATATCGGTTCAGGTTAATACAGGTTATTATCTATAATAGGTTGATCTGTAAAAATCAGAATCTGCCCTGAAACACACATCAGTCAACGCCTAAAGTTAATACTATACATGCACACAATGCAATCAATTTTTTTTATTTTGTTGCATCTAAATATCAAAATATTGTTACAACAATATTAAATTTATAATATAATTTAAAATATGAAGTTTATCAGACACAATATTTTAATTAAATTATTTTACATTTAATTAATTTTTGTCTTGTTTTAAGCATAAAACAAAATAAATGTGCTGTTTAAGCATGAAATAAAAAAATGGGATAGTGGGGTAAAAATAAACATAGCCTGTTAGTCTAGACATCTATGATATTTATTTTGTCTATTAAAATAAAAATAAAGTAATAATTCAAGACATGAACATATCAAAATGTTAAATAATATGATAATATATTAATATTAAATAATAATAAATATATTAATACATAACTATAATACAATCTTGCCATTTCAGAAAAATCACAGGTGATCATGTGACTTAATCACACGGTAAAGACATGTCATTGTAAGGATTAATATTAAGATCAAATCCCAGGCAAATGTCCAAAAATGCTAATCCTATTTCAGTTCACACTTCTTTTCTCACAATTGAGTTTGAGTTCTCTCTAAATAAACAGGTTCAACACTGCATCTAATAGATCTCACAAACATCTAATTTTACCTAGCGAAGGTCCTATCAGATGTCTTTACCACAGGGAGACAGTCTGTTACCTTGGTAGCGGTTGTTTGAGGGTGGCAGGACGTGGGCTCAATTATAACACCGATAATGAGCCGCTAATCAGGTCCGAACCGGTGTACCATCAATCAATAATCTGATTCTTTACCGGTGAGGCAGTGACAGGTCAATTCACAGTCCTAATACATAATCGTGTTTGCATGTGCAGTTGGGCAGTCGTTGCCAGCTTCAAAGACACACAATAGGCCACTGTGGCAGTTGTAATAAAGGCTAGATATGGTGGTGGAGGCTGTCGGAGGGAAGATTACTGCATTGATCTGTCTGTTAAGGAGCTGAGAGATTTCAGGTAGTTCTCACTCAATCCCAGCCCTTCTGGCAAACATGCGACATCAGAGACTGATCTTACAATGACTCAAGATTTGCTGATCTTACAAATACTCAATAGATACATAACTTAATTCAACTGAAATTATCTCACAATTTTTCTTAGTTAGTCAATACATAATGTGGAGCATTTATTTAAAGTGCAGATGTAGCGCTTAATTTACACTAATGTAAAAACTTCAATTTCACACAGCTCTAAAGAAATAAATACTTACATACAAACATGCATACATACATACATGCATACATACATACATATATACATATATATATATATATATATATATATATATATATATATATATATATATATATATATATATATATATATATATATAAATGCATGCCAGTGTGACTTTATTTAACAATAGGAATAAATAAATAATAATAAATATAAAAAATATGAATATAATAAACAATAATATCTGGTCTGCACCTGCAAATAATTTTTTATGATTTTGTTTTGGTCTGGTTTTTTAGTAAAAACACATGTACTTAAACACCTTTAAATCTTCTTAATCAAACTGTGACAAAGAATAATATTTATTTTTGGAAAATATATATATAAAAAAACTGATTATACTAAAATATTTGTATTATTTATATTTTTATTTTGTGTGTGTGTGTGTGTGTGCGCAGTGCAGTGTATGAGGAGGAATGTTTACCAAAAAAAATTATATTACATAAACGTTATTCATTCGTACACAGGTTTTACTGACAACTTTTGACATCATCATGATGTCAACATTGAGGTGGGAGCCGTGGAGTTACACACAAGCCTTTCCTGTGATGATGAGCCCGAATCACATCACAATTATGATCTCTATAAACAGGTGGTGACGGGGGGAATGTTTCACAACAAGCACATCTAACTGCTCATCATTGTTCATTATGAAACCCCAGGGTGTCTGGTTTCATCAAATCGGCTCATTCCCAAACTGTGCATACTGTGAACCCACTGAACCAAAAAATATTGGCCAGATTGCAGCTTCCAGATTTTCCATTACCTAAAAACACATCCAGTAGGATTAATATAATCCAGTAGGAAATTGGCTGTAACCCAAAAAAAATCTTTTGGGAGAACTTTGGGGAAATGAATGCATATCTAGTATGCTATTCTCATTATGGACAACCTTACAAATGTCTCCACCAATGTGCAAGCCTGGAAAAAGCTTGCATTGAATATCTCAAGTGTCACATGTCTCAAAATTAATTCAGATTGTCTATAAATTATACCAAACAGACTACAAAGTCTCCTATGACTGTGTGTTTGGGCCTTGTTAATTACAAAAAAAGAAAAATAAATGTAAGATTGAGAACAAAGTAAAAAAAAATAACATTTAAAATGAGAAATTCAAAGGCCACAGTGACTTCCTTTTTCATTACAACTGTTTTCTTATATTCTGGCTTTAATCTCATAATGTTATGACTGTTTTCTTGTCATTTTGAATTTCTTTTCAAAATATTACTACTTTAATCTCTTAATGTACTTTTAATCTTGAAACTTTCTGATTTTATTCTCGTAATTATAAGATTATTCTTAAAGCTTTATAACTTCATAACTTTTAGAAGTTTTCGTTATTTTAACATGGCAAAGAATGCAACAAATAATAAAGCAAAAATTAATTACTGAATAAGTTTAATTTAAACCACATTTAACCACATAAACCACAAGGATGTCACAGAAAATCTAGGTCATCAAGCATTCATTGTTAATCCTTCAAATGTGACAACTGACCAAAATATACTACACATCCCCATAACCCTCTTTAATACACACTGAAGCACCTGAACTCTGTGTTCCCCCTCCTTTTAAAAGCAACAGACTTACTTGTCCACCCGTTATGGGTCATGCTGCCATAAGCCTGCTGCCAATTAGCCCGAGACTTCAAAGCTCCTTAGCTAAACAGATCAGGGCATATGCTATGTTTCAAGGGGGGGGGGACCACATGTGTAAGGGCTTTAGTATCTCTGAACCTGTATTAGTAGGCAGAAGAGCCAGTTAAAGTGGGCTGAAATTGTATAATGCTCCTCCTATTATGTACAATACACTAAGGCCCATTTCAATCCATTTATTACCTGTAAGTAAAGATCAGAGGCTGGGACAGACAAAAAGCCTCTCCTGAATTCATTTTTGCCTCAAAATTATGTAATTATCAGATATTTGCTCTCCCCAGTATGTGATAACTTGAAAAGAATATAATGAACTCTACAGAGTGGTTCATTTTAGCAAGTGCCCCTATTTTTTCAGTCCTAGTTTTTGTATTCCACTCCTTCACTCCATACAAACTGCCCAGCATAGGTTGTCTATCTACCTAAAAGAGACTGCCCTCATCCAGGATCAATAGACCCAATGATGGAAATGCCAGGATGAAGATCTAAGACCCACTGACCAGCCATCCAATGCGAGAACCCGAGTGTATCCGCTCCTCTGCAGAGCTGGCATCAATACTGTTCACTCAGCAGGTGCCTATGGAGAGCGTACGGGGAGATAATAAACAGACACCAGCCATCCAATATCTCCTATGGGCTGAGGGCAAGACCCGAGCAGTCAGAAGTGACTCACCTGCCTGCCAGCCAGCCTCTGTCCTGCTGTTCCCTCAGCAAGTGAGCAGCAGGATTGACTGCAGTGCTGGCTGGAGTCTTCTGCTTTGAGATAGGGATAATGTTAAACCGACCCCGACTGTGCCAACTGTAAAACACTTGTGTTCCTGCAGTGACTCGTGAGCGTTCAAACATCTGCCGAAGCTATTGGCGCCTTCAAGCCATGCTGTTGCTGTGGCAACCCAGCACCTGTTGCCTGCTCCCCCCTCAACCTCTTCATCTTTCTGCCCTGTCCATACCTCAAAGGATCTTGGCAAGACAACCCTTCAATCCCTCAAAGCCTCCCGACTATCACCTTTAAAGCAAATTGTCTTTATATTCATCGAGTTCATAATTAGCAACTGGCATTAAAAGGCTCTTGTCCATGTCTTTGTTATGCCTATGTACGTGAATATCTCATACTCTTTTATCGGAGTCTGCAAAGAAAGACCAATCTCGACCTGCTCATTAGTTGCCACAATACATAGATGACCTGCTTTGAAATGGCATTACCGTATTTTCCGGACTATAAGTCGCACTTTTTTTCATAGTTTGGCTGGTCCTGGACTTAGTAAGGTGCGACTTATTTATCAAAATTAATTTGACATGAACCGAGAGAAATGAACCAAGAGAAAACATTACAGCCTATCGCAGCTGTAGATGGTAATGTTTTCTCTTGGTTCTAAATAAATGCGACTTACAGTCCAGTGCGACTTACATATGTTTTTTTCCTCGTCATGACGTATTTTTGGACTGATGCCACTTATACTTAGGTGCGACTTATAGTCTGAAAAATACGGTAATTTGCAAAATGTAAATAAATTTGCTGTAGGAGTGGACTATGTACCGGCAGACACAATTAACCAAAATTTGCAACCGGTAGAGATTTTGGACTATTGTCCAAAATTCCTCGAAAACGTATCTATACATCACAAAAGGGGAGGAGCTATCAGACTCTGATTATAAATGACAAAATAACCTTAAATAATTAATAGACATGGTTGAGTACATGGTGCATAAGTAAACGGTGTTGAAGTGCATAGTGCATCATTTGGGACAGACAAAGTATCAAGTCAGTCAAGAGAGTTGAATTGTCAAAAACTTGTACACTTCATCTGAAGCTACTGAACTGTTGGTTAATGCTTTAATATGGCTTTCCACCAACAGCAAATCTAAGGAATCGTTATTGATTTGCTTTCTTCTCTTGACACTTTGTGACTAGACCTGCAGCTTGGAACGAAGCCAATTAAGAACGCAATCAATATTTCAGCCGTTGATTACAATCATGCGGCTGTCCCTTTGACAGGGCTGCATCTCTGCTCCTGTAGGTATGCTATATATAATCAGGTGCTCTCTGAGCTGGACTTAAATAAACATGAGCAGGTTCTAATCCTAACATAGGGTTGAATACCTGACGTGACTGTGGGAAAAATGCAGAGAAGCATGATTGGATTTCTGAGGATTGCTCGTAAATGAATGCAGAACTACAGGCCTACCTGGAAGTAGTTGGAGGGGGAAAGAAATATCACGTGTATTCCTGTGTTCTTTACAGGCTTACACAAAGACCTTCTCCAAAATCAATAGTAGGCTTGTACCTTTCCCTCCAAGCACAATTGTTTATAAAGGACCCTCTGTGAGCCCCATAATGAATCCCATCATAAATGAAGTTGTTGAAACAGTGGTATCGATCCCTAATGGGTACAATCTCCAGAGGACAATTTGTTACTCTTTCATATGTACCTCATTTTGGCTAAATAAAACAGGTCACCGTTTTTGCCCATCAGAAAAATTACAGGATGGTACGGATCAGTGGTCCAGCGTAATATACTAGAGTGCTTCTGTAAATCTATTTTCATACGATTTTCTAAATCATAGTGCTAATGGTTTAAGGTATTATTTTCCTAAAAAAGATGCTGTTTGTTCCAGGTGACTGGTTGCCACGTGATCCAAAGCCAAACTAAAATCCAATTGTGCACTGCACCTTAATAGTAACATAAGAGTGCAAGATTTTAGCTCCCAGAATTCTCTTGCTTAAACCACAATGCAATTCTAATGGCTGAGAGAAAGAACCTTTAATACTATTTTATATCCCATTAGAAAATCACACAAAAGCAAATGGTGTACGTCATCTGAACTACATAAATACTACACTTAAATAAGGCCAGAAAAAGCAAGTATTACGTAAGTGGATGTGTTAGTATGTTTGACTTAGTTTGCTGATCAAAGTGATGGTTAAGAATCAAAAATTTCAGCAACCAAAAACATTCAGCCGATACAGTAAAAAAAAAAAAGTACTGAAAGAGGGCTGAAATCATTGACCAAAACAGTTTTCACTTTACCAATGACCTCAAGACATTGACCCCTGAGACAAGTAACCAAAATTATATTAGTGGAGCACTTACATTTTTAAACAGGCATTACAAAAGACATGTATTTGGACATACCATAGCATACCATACATACCATACCAACAATATGTTCAATATCTTCATTAGACAATGTTTAAAACAGGACTAGAATATGAATTCATTTAGCCTCCAGTGTTTTGGGTCAGACGACATTTGTTACAGGTGAAGCCCACGGTGTTTGTGTAGCCAGTAAAGACTAGGATGTGACACTCTGAGGTTAAACGAACCAAAATGAAGCAGAAATGACAGGACCCATGGTGCTTTTGGCTAATTGTAGTGGCATTCCCAGCTAAGTGCCCCCGATTCCCTGTTTACTGAGGGAAATATGACACAAACAAACACACAAAGCATCTATTGTTCTGATGAATGCACTAGATTTTTGTACTGTCTGAATTATAAAGATCCATTGATCGGCCTGACCTACAGCAATAGCGACCAAGGGAAACAATCAAAACCAGTGTCATCAGGCCAACCAGTGGCATGTGACAGCAACAAGCTCAATCCCTTACATTCATCCAAATTGCTAAATGATTGTCTGAGTGTCCCTTGACCCATATCCAAACCCTCGATCAAAAAATACAAACATTTTCTGGCAATGACACAAATACAACATCAACTGCTGTGTTGCACCCAACAGAGTCCTCTAGCTACAGCAGCAGGTGACCAATGGCCTATAATTACCATAGGGATTGTCCTTCGACACAAGTGCACCACCTGGGAGTCAAGAGTCAAAACTTTATTGCATTATTGACCAAGCGCAGGCCACCTTAAATGCAGCCAAGCTTAAATACAGGACCAAAGCCAGGGATCGATAAAGCTGCTGGGAGCAATGCGTCGCCTTGATATGCATCCACACACACATCCAAGTACTGCACAAACGACACCGTTAAGCCCCCGCAGTAGCCCCCCTACAATTTCAGACCGAAGCCGTACGTTTCACTCTGTTTGCCAATTTAGCACTTCCGAATAAACTGCGTCACTGCTATTGGAAACTCCTAGCAGCATAATAGGATCTGGCCTTATCTGTAAATACATGCCCAATTGAAGGACAGCCTGGGAGAATGAGATTTAGGTATGGCCTGCCCAGACAAACAAGCGGATCCAATGCTGGGGAAACGTGTCTCCTGAAGAGCTCTCTGAAGCATGTCAACAGGCCACGGGGAGCTCAGAGTGATGCATGCATGGAGAACTGTGTTTAACGTGAACTGGATTAGCATGGCCTGTGAATAATGAGTAGGGGTGCACCGTTTGTTTTACCAATGACCTTAATTGGACTGATATTTGCCTCCAATCGCAGACTGGCCGGTGTTCTGATGATTTGTGCCACCCTGTCAGATTTTGCTACCTCCCATTTAGACACCTTTCAGATTTCAGATTATGGTTTATTAACATCTACACCTACAACATCCCTAAACCTTCCCTTTCAGTAATGCAAATACAGTAATTAGGTGTTATTCGCAGTTGTGGCCAGAAGGGATACAGCTATGGATGGAAACCAACAATTAAATTAAACAACAACAATTAAACAAAAAAACATTTCAACCTAGAAGATTGTGTTTTATTGTCTACACCTCCCCAACCCTTTTGTGTTTTATTGTCTACACCTCCCCAACCGTTTGGGTGAACCTACCCCTTACAATAATGTGAATACAGTAATTATTGTTATCCAGTGTGAAAAAAAGGACACAATATTGATGTATGCATGCGCAGGGGCGCCATAATGGAGGGGGGGGGGGATTGGGGGTTAGGACCCAAATGCGACCAAGGGTGTCCGAATCAATATGCTGTCCAGGGGGTCCAGAAACCATAGCAGTGCCCCTGTGCATGCGCAGGAAAACCAGGTAGGACAATCTGGCAGATAGGATAAAATGTCAGGACACCGGACTTGCTTTAATTCAGAGCTGATGTTGACATTATTTGTATAATTTAACCAATATGAGATTCTAATGTGAACTGATCATGGCCCTGCACTGGAGTGACTCGCATCAGTGAAGAATTTTGACAAATGTCAATCGGAACAAAAAACAAAAACTAAGCCATTTTTGCCTACTGTCTGAAAGGAGCCTAATAATCGGGGTATCCACAAGGCCAACATAAGAGTTGAAAATTCCCTGGCAGGAATCTAAGGAAGCCTTATTAAAGTGTACTATCCAAAAATACACACACAAGCACATTCCAACCCTTCCTTGATACCACAGACTGTCGAACACCTGTTGCAGTTTACAATAGGAGTTTCAAAGGCTTTGTGATGCGGTCCTTAAAGTTGCTTTGGATTTCCACTCAATCAACTCATGCTAACACGAGCACAATACAACTCAACTCGACTCTATTTAGGGATGGACAGTATATCAGCCATTCTGCATCACATTGGTTATCAGATTGTTTATCAGCCCATGCCAGAAAGATATCTGATAGTTATATCTATCAGACAATTTTACAGCTGAATTGCATTTGCCATTATAAATCAACATTCTAACACAAAGGTGATTTTGTAACATCAAGAGACGTACAACACATTAAAACAATTTTTTTTTAGCAGTCATTGCTCAAAAAGCTATTTTTTATTTATTAACATAAAATACATAAAGTTCAAACTTTGCTTGATTCAGAGGTAAAAAAAACTATATAAATACTGTTCAGTTTCTTGCACGGACCAAACGTTTTGTGTCTTTACGCATCAAGCCACAGGGTTTAATTTGTTTTGTTTTTTGTGTGTATGTTTCTTTTTCTTTTTCTTTTTAATGTATGTTTTAGCCGTGATTCCCATCCACTTACATTATAAGACTGATGGCCTGCAATGGTTTGACTTGATCTTGGTTTGTGTTCTACTGAAAAAACAAAGACGCCTACATCTTGGATGCCCTGGGGGTAAGCAGATAAACATCAAATTTTCATTTTGGGTGAACTATCCCTTTAACAAAAATGTTATTCTTGTTTTCCTCACAAAACCTGCAAGAACCTCACACTCTTTCTGTTATTAAACCTTCATTCCATGTCTATCTACCCAAAACAACATTTCTCATTATTCATAGGTGGTAAACATGCACAAACACAAATAACACACTCAAAAAGCAAGGTCTGATTTTAGATGTAAGATTTAAAAAATGCAAGAGTTTAAATGGCTCACACACATGTTGTAGTCATTTATACATTGTCTTTAGAAGAGGTAAATATAGCCAAGGCAGCTGCCAGTGAATGCTTGTCTTTTCTAGGTGCTTGTGTATCCGTACATCCTTGACAAAGAGATAACCCACTTCATTGAGCTCCCTGGGGATGAAAATGACAGCACAATAAACAGTGGGAACCATTCACCAGTCATTTTTCGCAAGCCCAAAATGCAACAGCAGGGTAGGTAGTAAAATGAGTCATTGTGCACGAAAAATGTTAGGGTTGCTTGACGTAGAGAGATGCATTAAATATAAATGAAACTCCGCGGATGGAATAAACGAATCCAATTCAAACAGAGAACGCAAGTAATTGTCATGAACGAAGCCCAGATGCTTAATTTACAACACCAAATGAAAAGCGGCTTTAGAAGTGCTTTATGCAAATAGTTTCACACAGTGACCGCTAGTTAATAATTAAAACACCACATACTTTGAGTAGTGACTAATCAAAGATACACTGAAACATTCCTGTGATAAATGGACATCCTTGATCTGCGGACAAGTAAAAAAAAAAAAAAAAAAAAACGGAAATCACTATTGATTTGAGTTTATAAGTATTGGTGGGTGTAATAGGAAATTCAAGGTCCTCTGCAGGTTTATGCAGTGCTTTGCTGATCTGCCGCTGCCTCCAGTCAGGGTGGTTTCAAAGGCTGGTAACGGCGCCATGCTAAGGGGGATCACAAAGAAATCTAATTAGCTTTCACATCAGAGCCTCCACCTGTTAACAAAGCCCAGGATGGTCTGAATGAACTTCTACACAGAGTTTGAGATCAGTTACACTACGGATCTGTCGGACTGCTGGTAACAAGGTACCGGTGTGAAGATCTAGGTTTTGTTACAGTCTTTGAGGTGGTCCATCTCAAACTCACCCCATCTGTCTAATGTAAATTGAGACGAGTGTCTGTTTTCACACAACAAAGCAAGCTGAACAGTTTCTGAGAAAAGATACCGATTGTTCTGTTAATAAAACAGAATGGAGAACCAACTGCGTGTGAATAAATACAATAATTATCTCCCCTTCAATCAGGTGTAAAGGAATGATGGTGCTTTGTTGGAGGCTGTGGAGAGATCTGGAAATACAGGCTTTGTATGGAAACACAATATGCACAGTTACTCCCCGAAACCTATAAACTGGAGCAGCTAGTTTTCAGCTGCAGTCATTTTTCAATCAAACATTCGAATCATGAAGGACTGTTCTGATGTAGTTAACATGGATACGAACTTAGAATGACCCCCAAACTGAACCCATTTTCTCCATTTCCAAATACACAGAGAATCATACAGAAGTAAAATGCAGTTCTGCAACCCAATTCACTAGCATAACTATATATATATATAGCATATCCGAAGAAAACAAGACATTCAATAAGATAAATACAGATTTTTTCAATTGGGAATTGACTTAATTGTGCCATTATATACCATTATATTGGCCATTATATACCAATAAAAAATATTAAAAACTATTTGGTTAATGGTTACAGTTGACAAAAAAAAAAAATCCATGCTTATGGTTTTAAACATCAAAACTCAACTTTCTGTTCTCTCTATCGGCATATGAATTGAATAAACCCACCCCTTTCTCACATTAAGATCTGCTTCCATCCAACAAGAACCTACCCCTTTTTTTTTTTTTTTTATCTCTTTTCCTCAAATGTAGCTCACAATGCAGATGATCTAACGTCACTTTTATCACATCATGACTTCAACATTATCCATTATCCCGCGTGGCCTAATTGATGTCATCAGAAAAGTCGTTTCAGGGGAAGAGCAAGTTACTACTTTTTGATGAAATATGAAGCATGGAACATTATGAATCATTCACAAGAAGACCAGAAAGATGGATCACACAAAAAAATGGGGTCAATTATAAGGTCATATTGACTTTTCACACTCTCTCGGGTAAATTAATGCAGCGTTGCGTTTGCACAGAACAGTAGTTCACTCCTATAGCTCAGCCATCACCATAATCCTCCTCCATATTAACAGGCCTCCTCAACCCCCTTCATACTCCCCAGAAACAATGGCCCAATTTATCCAGCTTCCTGTCTTTCCCACATCACAGGACAATAAACAATGGTGAAATTAAAGAGAGAGAGAGAGAGCTAAAAAGAGCACAAAAGAGAGTGAGAGATGGCAGGTCAGAAAAGATAAGTTAGAAAAGAGCAGGAAGGACAGACGAGAAAAGACAAAAGAGAAAGGAAAGAGGAGAGAAGTGAAACCGGGGATCTGGGACCATTTTGCGCCCTGCCACCCCACGTCACAGGCCAGAGGTTGATGAATGAATGGAAACGCATCCCAATAACAGAACTGACTAGGATGATCGGCGTAAAGTGAAGGGGTCATGTGGGGCAGATGAAGAGGAAAGGTCAGGGTTTGACCCTGCACTGGACTCCTTTGCTTCAAGTGCCAAAACAATAAGGCGAAAAGGTGCAAAGGATAAAGCAGCGGCCATAGATGAATTATGCAATTCCAAACAGATCTCACATTCCCTTCCAAGAGCCAAACATGACATAACTCAAACCCTAAATCAAGTGTGACACACCAACATTTTATTCCAAATGACTGCCGTGGAAAATTTCTGCGACCAAATCAATTGAAGCCTTTGAGAAAAGAGTCTGTTCACCACTCACTGTGTTTACAACCCTCGATCACCAATTTTGAATACAAACCTCTGCTACAGCAGTGAGTTGAGACAATAAAGCTGGGCATATATTTGCATATCTCAGAGCTTGCTGGAGCTAGGCGATAAAACATCCATAAATCTGGATAAATAAAGCGAGGGCCTGGCATGCACTGATACAGAGATGGAGGGCTGCAGGTACTGTGGCTAAAGGCACTTCTTCAGTCCTTTCAAGCTAATCTAATCAGTGTTAAGTGTAAAGAGGCAAAGTGGTAAGCAAGCTGGCAGGTCTACATGATAGTCGTGGTGCTTCATAAATCTAGTAAGAGGAGTACCCTCGGCGACAGTGATTGCTTTGTTGTTTTGATGTTGTTAGGATAAACCTCTTGTACAATTAGCCAGACAAGCAGTGCGTTGGAGTCGTGTGCTAAATCATAAACAAATGTCCTAGAATGCATGCAGAAGAATTGAGGATATGCAATTACGTATGTTTTCAGAGTATATCAATGGCTCTTCACTTAATATTAAAATAACTTTTGTGTGATTTTGGAATGTCATTTTCGTTGTGCATATATGATCTTGTCCCAGTGATTACTGAAAATACTGCATATAGTTTAAGCTTACAAAAAATAAAATAAATAAAAATCCAGGTTCTTTGATTTTACCACAATTTTTGGAATTTAAATGCCCAGTAATCAAAATGCAGAATTTATACGTAGTTGCTTTATTTCTGCCACAACGACACAACTAAATGATGATTATTATGGCAAAAAGATTATGCATAATGAATATTTTACTTACTATCATTAATATTTTTTTATAATTTTAATGAATAATTTTCATAATATTCATGATGATGATAATAAAGACATTAACACTATTAATACTATTAATCATTAAATTATTAAATGATTATTGTTAATAATATATTAGCTATTTAAATCAGTTAATTTAGCAGATCACCTTTGCTGTTAACGCTGTTAATAATAGAAGTAGCAGTAATAAGAATAATAATCATTTATTATTTGTTGCTGCTGCTGTTATTATTAAGTTGACCAACACGTCACTCTCGCATAAATAGCTGCGAGATAAAAAGTAAAAAAATTACATACAGTACATTTAAAATATGTATTCTTCAAACAACAAGGCTCATAGCTAGTAAATAGCTTCTAACACTTCTGTATGATTTAAAGATGCCCTATGGTGCATCTTAAATTGTTTGCCAATTTTCCATTGCTATATTTAAAACGAATCCCATTTCTTGGCAACAAGTTCCAACAATGACGCTCTTAAAAAGATGTACAAAATGTTTTATGCTCTGAACCTTAGGAAAAAGGAAGCTGCTGAGCAAGGTCTGTCAGACAGTAATAAATCGGACACTGTCAGTTTGATCTCATGATACAGGCAAAGGAACAGAGGTGGCCAAGGTCTGCTCCAGCTGCACCAAAAGTCTCTCCCAGTGAGACACAAGCTGCCATGCATCTGCTACAGGAGAAAAAAAAAGGAGGCAGCTGGAGTCAGATGCACAGAGGGCCTTTCACACCAATCTGAACACAGAAAATCCGGGCTCATATGGACCTCCATGCCATCACACAGCTTATTTAATATCATGATTAATTTCTAAGAGGATTTGTGTTCACAGGCTGCAAAAAAAAGAGACTAAAATGAAGGCAGCGGTTGACTTGATTGCTTAGTTTCACTGTAGTTTCACATGGCTGCAGGCCAGGAATTAAGAAATTTCAACAGTACCATCTTCCCGTTTCCAACTAGTTTGGCATTTGCAAGCACTGACCAGCTCCCATCCAAAGTGCCAGATGTCCAAAAAACCCTCTCATTTCGTCCTTGGATCTGGGTCAGGCAGGTTGTGGCTCTCGAGGGGGGTGGCTGTCAACAGCCATTTCAACTTTATCCATCATCTGGGAGGTGGTTGCGAAGCCGCAGTGCGCGTGCTGAAAAAGTGTTGAATCAGTGAAAGAGCTTGACTGTTTCCATCACCCCCAAGGAGCTCATTTGCAGTCTTAGCGGTGGCCGTTTTCCCTCGATATTTGCGACCTGTGAGCGATGGCAGCTCATGAATCCAAGCTTAATACATCTAATCGAAGGCATTTCCATTTGAGAAAGATTAGATGCTGTCGGTGTTTTCGGAATTCAGATGCGGTTGCAAGGTCAAAGTGGGAATGTTTTCGTTTAGAGACGATCCGCTGTGTGTCTCTCTGCTACAGCTGGCTTTGACAACAATGGCTTTTTCATATTGTGGCACATAAACAACATACAAAGAGGCTACAAGGATCTACTAACGATGAAGCTAGCCCAACGTTTCTTGAATCTAAAGGTTAAAATTCCTGCATGATGACACCGTGCTAGTGGTCAGACTACATTCTGTTAATATTTTCTAACACCCCCTACTTTGCTTCTCGATGACAAGTTGGAAGAGATTTCACAGGGAATTCTCAGAACGACACAATGGGAGTAAAACCAAAAGGTTGTGCTTAGGAATGAGGTCATGTATGTTTAGAATTATAGGCATTTTTAAACATTAGCCAGATGCTTAAGGCATGTTGTTAACTGACACCTTTCCAAGAATACCTAAAAAAAGATTCCCTTTAATACGCCGAAAAATACTGAAAACAAGTGGATGTAGGTGGAGGCAAGAAAGAACAAGGTTCTTGGGTGCTTAATGACCCTTAGAAAACATAACAAAAACACTCAGTTAAAGGTCCACTCAGTAAGTTTTGCTGGTTTTTGTTCACTCTGGGAGTTTAGGTTTACTTTCCCTTACAAGGATTCCCAAAGCGTAAATCTTTATAAGGGGAAAACAACTAACGATTCCTAACACCGTGTCTACACCGAATCCGAGCAGCGCAGTGCGACAAAATACTATAGAACCACTGATCTATAATATTGATTCATTATATACAGATAAGTCAATAGAACTCCATATAATCAGTGATGCAGTCTACACTGAACGCAGTGCAGCACGGCGTGACACCACAAATCCCCGACAGTAAACTGCTGCCGCGTTCTATGTATGATGTGCTGACACAAATTTCAAATAATTTTCAAAGTTCACTTTGTTGCAGGGTTCATTGCCCCCTACTCCCAGAGAAGGGAAATCTATTGAAGTTTAGCTCATTTCTGAACATTGATTCACAATTTTGAGCTGCGCAACGTCTTCATCAGATACCTCATTAACGTCTCGCACCCTTCAATGGTGGAGGGGAGGGGCTTCGTCTATCGGCCCAACCCTAATCTGCAGTTTTGTTTCACCTTCAGAACAAAAATATTAAACATTTGAGCTTTGGATGCTTCTGAAATTTGATGGATTTGACATGGAATAATCACATACATTTTTATGTGTGATTTTATCATCGTCATTATTATTTTTAGCAAAAATATTAACAGAGGAAGCGCTCAACAAGTTACAACAATAGTGTTGTTCAATAAACTTCAAGTTTCAACATAAGACCATGCAGGGTCTCTGAGGAAAGCGCTGCTGTACGACACAGCCAGAGCAAACACCTGTTAACAATACTCCATTGTAAGCTCCTTCCACCAATGGAACAATGTGTACCAATGGACATTCTTCACATTCCCTTCTTATTTTGAGTTCTCTATTCATAAAAACACATGAGCCATTACTCAGAAAGATATATGCTGACTTCAGTGTATTACCTAGAATTCATTCAAAGTGTTTGCTTACATCTAAATACAAAAGTTTTTCTTCATTTGAGCTAATTAAAATTCTTTGAGTTACAGTTTGTTTGGTCAGCACTGGCTTTCACATTATACCCAGTTCAGTGTGTTGGTCTGTGTAACCATGTTAAATAATGCATTTCTGTTTGTCTGTAACTGGAGCTGTCTCTTTATAATACTAAACCACTGCTGCTGCAATAGCTCACAGTCTGTCAGCCTACTATTATTCTATAGATAATAAAGCAGGCCGAGTAAAAATCCACCTCACTTGTGGATATTAGTGCAGACAGATCTGCCTCCAAGCTTCAAATTCATATTAATTCCACAGTACTGTCCTTGCATTCAGGTTTATTATCTGACAACTTGATTTTTATGGCTGAAAAATAGTCTTATGCTTGTTGCATGCCTCGGAAGACATGCAACTCTAAAGCTTATGCTGATCAGGGACTTGAAATGCAGGAAAATCTGGTCCAGTGGTTATTCACCCATTTAAAGCAAGTGAGTCAGGAGACTACTCCAACTCTTCAAATAAAAAAAATAAAAAAGCACGAGGGCCCAGAGAGGCAACATCTGAGGAGTACTGAGCGAAGAACAGCCAGATCTGGACAGAATGGCACTACATGTATGTCAAATTAAAGCTGATTTCAGGGTTCTGTGAGACATTTTGTTTGAGATGTCGACATGTCTGGCTGCAGAAATGATGATGCACATGTAAAGTCGTGACCGGCCAGATAGAAGTGATTTTTCTGAGTGCATTATGAGGATTTGATATCCATTGTGTCAAATCCTTTATTGAGGAATAAAAGGATCATATGATTTTTTTTTAGAAAATAATATTATATAACCACTTACATCAAGTGTGATTATTGCTACTCTATGAAAAGGATTTGGGAAAAAGCCAATTTCTTGTAAAAAAATAAATAAATAATAGTAATGCAAATAGCAGACTGTTTCCTATACATTCTTTTCAGATTTAGATTGAGTTTATGAAAATATCTAGCCCATCATGAATTTTTTTTTTTTTTTTTATAAAAGTCAAAGTTATAAAAGTTAACAAAAAAGTTCAGCTCATCATGCAAATCTCTCTATATTGATGTCAGATACATTTTAAATGCTGAGCCAAAATCATTTTAAAGTTCTATTTAAATCTATTTAAATATAACCTAATTTATATTTTATTTATTTTAAAACAAAGCTTCAAAATAGATTACATACGTAGGGCTGAAATTTTCTACAAAAGATCAATACTAAATATTTTAATTATAGTTGATTCTGACTGATGCTAATTGATATTCAAGTAGTATTCCATACAATGAATATCAATAAGGTGCTGTCTTGCAAGGACTGCAATAATGAAGTTCAATGAAGCACCAACTGGGAACAGTGTCGTCATAATAAACTGGATGAATGTTTCTCAAATGTACCATTTTGCAAAGTGTCATAAGACATGATTTTCCACTTTTCAGTACAAAAATGAATACGAGATTAATAAAAAGTTAGGACAACCATGACAAAATAAAGAGATCATTGGTCATTATTCTAATTGTATTTAAACACGCAAGGCACACACATCCACAGGGCTAACAATAAAAAAACCTCTTTGATCTCTGAGACGCTGTTCACATCAAAGGTTTCTTTTCTTTTTTGTTGTATTCTAGGTTTAACATCATTTCACTTTGATGGTCTATTATGATATAAATGTTAATAGGCAACAATGAAGCGGTCTGCTAACACAGTCCTAGCGAGACATGTTCAATGTAGCATTAGCTAAACTGGGCTTGAAAAGTAATTTGCATTCATCCTGTTTAAGATGATCTGGATTGCTAGTAGCCTTGGTTGCGCTTCACCTGCCCCTTCAGCTTGGCTTCAAAGCCGTAGCTAGAATGCTGGCTTAACATGACGAGGCTAGCCAGATCAATAAGATGTTAACAGACCTAACCATCATGGCTAGCCGATACCCCGCGCAGAGATCTTGACATCCATGAATTCTGATGAGGACATAGTGTACTAATCTCATACGGGCAGGGTGTAGAGATGAGCTGGCGCAATGAGATAAGTGGAGCATTCACTGTACGCTGGCAAGGTTAGGAAAAAAATACAATCATTCACTGTCATCTAACACAGGAGATTGTCTCTTGGCCATCCATTTCAGATTTAGATTGAGTTTATGATAACTCCCTGACAGCCGGCCCATCATGAAGTGCTACTGCCATCGTTTAATGCAGAGTGAGATGTTATGTATCATTCAAAGCTCTTCCAACTGCATGAACAACTCTGTAACTGTAGAGCCAGGCTAGTTTCAGTTATTGGCCATTTGTTGCAAAGCCCCAGTCATTTTACAACTCGCCCAATCAGTATATAAACCAGCAGGGCTTCCAGGTGGGACAATAATACACTGATTGAAATCCAAATGTCCAATAAACCAATACAAGCTTTTTCCTATGCAAATTATGCTTTAATAGACAACCAGTGAAGCATTGGATCAGGAAATCAGAAAAAAAAGTATAAAAGGAAATCCGAAAGTACTAAGGAAGTCAAGGAAAATGTCAGGAAGAAAAAGAAAGGAAGAAAGAGAAATAGGCTTGTTAAGACATAAGGAATTTAAAAAGGATTTACAGTCAGGAAGGAAGATGGCTACAGAAGGAAGTCAGGATATTTTCAAAAGGACAAAAGGAATGAAAGAAGGTAGGAAATTAAATTGAAATTAGGAAGTTAGGAAGGAAGTATAAGAGGAAGTTAGGAAGGAAAATAAAACAATTTTATTATTTCAATCAAATCAAACAAAGCAAAATTTATATGACAGTTTGGAAGTAATTTCCCCCTTTAAAGAATCACCACTGAACCACAACTTCTCACTTCAGCTAGTAGCTCTTTGAGCAAACAACTCCCTTTCCAAGACACGGTGGAGTATTGGGACTCTGGGAAAATGCAGTGATCAGAATAATCTGAAAAACACACATGCAGCTGCTCCAGTGACATTATACAGAGGAGAGAGGCTTAAAATACCTCCACATACCTCCAATGGCCTCCAGGGTCAGACATTGACTTTGCGATGTTGATGTAAACACAGCAGTGGTTTGAGATTAGCGCCGGCTAGCAGTCGTTCAGTCGGCACGCTGTTAGCATGAATTAAGACTCACATACTGAGGGGAAGAGGAATGTTTTATAGGTGAAAGATGATTTCTGCAATATGATCATTTAAAATAACCAAGAGACACTTCTGTAAATAAAGCAATACGAAGCACCTGTGATAATGCTACATGCGAGCGGCAGGAAACATCTGACGAGATCTGAATAATCACAAAGTGAGCAAATAAATAGCTCCCGTCTACACAACCCTCAGGACCACACAAATCCTATCAGTGTAATTACCTTTCATCTCAAAAGGGCACTAGAGAGGAACAATCCATATTCCTGTCCTAATTTCTCATTTTCATGCAAAAGCATGCTCACACACACTTTGAGTGCTCAAAAGAAGGGCAAGTTATTTGCAGGCATTAAGACTTCAAAAGGCCATCACTTCTCATTCCCCGGTGGTATGCACAACATGCCAGCACAAGAATAATAAAGACCCCTGGATCACAGAAACGGTCACAATAAGGCAAATGGGGGGGTATTATACCACAGCCCACCTCTCTGTCCTTTGAAGAAATAAATTCAGTTCATTATCTTTGTTCCAGCGTTTGCTTTGTCCACTCAGGAGATCTCACACCATTGTGACGTCTTAGGCTTTCACATCACTCTCCAGCAGTGCTGCTGCATAACAGAGCTGCACCTCTACCCTGACAATAAAGCCATTTCTGTGATACTGCACTGACTATTTTCTTTAATAAATGCCATAAATTATAAAAAGAATATTTGGAGTGAGTTATTAAGGACTATTAAAAATGTGCCAGTTATTCAATCTACCATACACAAGGATGAGAAGCACATTTTCATCCAAATGGTATTTAATCCACATTTATAGCAAAGTTTACATCATCTTTCTTTAAATATCAAGAGCAATATCACTGGAATAAGAGAGTGAAAATAAATTAAAATAAAATAAAAAATAAAAAAATAAATAAATTATATATATATATATATATATATATATATATATATATATATATATATATATATATATTTTTTTTTATTATTAAACTAAATTAAATTAAATTATAAATGAAAATAAAAACTAAATTAAGAAAATAAAACTAAATCGAATGGTCTCCACATCTCTCCAAGCTTAACTTTTTTACTTCTCTTTCTCATTCTTGTGCAAAACAAATATAAAATATAAACCAATGTAGAACATCTACTTTAAATGTGCACAGGTCAGGGATATTCAAGGGGTAGCGAGCGCTTGGCTTTATAAGTCCTGGAAATCACATTCCCATCTCTCTGATGTTTTGTAATGCTATATCTCCTTATCAGCTCCACAGCTGCTTTCCTCCTAAATCCAGATCACTTCTATTCATTCAGTAAAGCTCCTTCAAGTCACAACTAAGAGCGACAGGAAATCTCCCTCTTTTTGTCGCCCTCACTTGTTGATGACGGGCACGAACAGAATCAAACAGTCGTCGTTCATTTGTCATTTAATTATTCATGTCCATTCCCCACACAGCATAAGCATCCTTTCATTTCCTCTTGCCGCATAAACCGTCAAACTGCAGACGATTGCTGCGGATCAGACCAAAAATATCAAAGCCCACTCTGCTTGACAATAACAGTACATCAGATCATTGTACAGAAAAACACCTCCCAGGTATACTTCAATAAATCTCATCTGCCATGTGGAGTTCAGCTGGAGGGGCTAAATGCTAATGCTGGCACGGGTCACACTGTGTATCTCGAGGGGGCATAAATATCTTATACAAGCCAGTTAAGTCACATACAACATACCAGTTCAAATAAAGACTAAAAGCCACTTTCAGTGATCTCAGCCACCACAACAATGCAGCAAAGAGAGTTATATGATGTACACATTTTAGCCGGGTTTCTACAGGTGCACTCTCATTTCCATGCCATTCTTTGCCATTAAGACTCCACAGACAGATAAACAGTGCTGGAATGGTGGAATGTTCCAGTGACAAGTGCCGGTGCGACAACAGAACCCATCTGCATACTCCCGCTGACAGCGAGGCTGATAAAGGGGTTGAGTGCGTGAGACGGGTTCTGTGGGGAGAGGTTTGAGATATGCCTTAATATTCCAAGCAGATGCTCCTATCTTGGGCTCCGCTGCCCATGCCCACCCTCACGCATGGGCGATTAGAGTGTGTGTGCAGATTCGGGATTGATTCCAGAGGGGCAGCATAAGGATGCACCATCAAAAATACTTCAGTTGTACTTTTCGTTCAGTGGAATGATGTGGGGAGCAAGGAAATCTGCAAGACATGACTTAAAATGAAAGCTCAGATGCAGTCAGATGTATGAAAATGTGCCTGGTGGAGTGGTAATTTAACAAATTACGTTTTACTTCATAAATGTTGCAATCAGTTTCTTGCCAGGCTACAGTTTGACTGAAGTGTACGTCACTTTTCCTGCTGAATTTCTCTCAGAGGGGTGGTGACATCTCTTATACTGCGATTCCTAAATAAGGCTTTTTGATTTCATAGGATTTTTCCCATATGTTTGGTTACCAATTATTTTCATACTATCTTCTTTTATCTTTTATCTTTTCTTTTATCATAATTTACGCAACTTCATCTCATTCCAAGCCTGAATGACTTTCTTTCTACAATTTATTCTGTTAGATGTCATTGGGTGTCTTTTCTGTACATAAAGTCAAAATCAGCTGGGTCTATGTTGTTATTATATGGACAATACATTTTATTTATTTTATTTTTTTTACTTGTTTTCAAAAAACTATATCTTGAATATAATGTACTTTGTCTTTTTGTGCTGGTATATTATATTATATTATATTATATTATATTATATTATATTATATTATATTATTAATTTAAAATCACTTTTAAAAATCTGTCAGTAAACCGTAACATAAAATATATTTGTTTTAGACATACATTCTCTTAAAACAATCTTAATATCTTCTGGAGTGTTTCGTCTGTACATTTAACATCTGAAGGAATTTTTCATCTTTTATCTGGAAAATTTGATAAAAAAGTGAAAAATGAAAAATGAAAAAATGAAATTAATACAACTTGTGAAGAGCCACACTAGAAAGTGAGTGTTGCCAAAAGAGAAACAGTTTTATTTGTTTCTTTGAGACAGGTTGAAACAAGCAAACAACAGGCTTTCAATTACACAAGGACAGCTAATAAAAAAAGCCGGTTTGAAGGGAGGATGAAATGAGGATGGGAGAGAAAATGCATTCTGCTCCTGTCAAATCTGTGCAACAGCCGCTGGAGATGATTACCACTGAAAAATGTATTTCTTATTCTGCCATTGTATGAAACTTTGGGAAAGGAACCGAGGGTGTTTACATTAAAAAAAAAATTGCATGAATGTTGTTTGGTGACTAAGCAATGAGCCAGAGGCCCTCAGAAAGAAGAACAGACTTGCACAGAATGTTAAAGCAGCTGTGGTTCTCTTTTATAGGTGTATGTCAGCATCAAACGTGCGAGTCAAGTTATATGACTGGAGCAGCTGCTTGTGACAGACCGCTCATAAGCTGCAAACATTTTAAAAGGAAAACCACTTTAAAGCTTCCTCCCTGTTCTACAAAGTTGCCTACTCCATAAACTACTATAATCAACCAGCAGAGAACAAAACAGATTTACCTCACACCGCAGAGCTGAAGAAAAAGGAGAATGGTAAAGCACCCCCCCCCCACCCACCACCAATAATGCTGAAAGTGAGAAAATGTGAATTTATGGTCTAATAAAATGAGCCATTTGACCCTTTGTCATGACTCAGGAGAGTGTGTAAGTAAAGACAATGAGATCAACACAAGGAAACGTTGCCAACAACACAGTACGAGTATCAAAACAATTGCTGCTTCATAATGCCACACAGCATCATGACAGGAGGACTAATGCAAGTCAGCCTGTGAGTCAGTAATGATACACTCCCTCACTCTTCCTCCGCTTGCACATTAACACAATGTGTGGAAACTGCACCACTGCGGTCAATCAAGGACGCACTCAAACAATGGCTTTGAGCACAATCTCACAGATGTACGAAAAAAAAAAAAACTTCATCTGGTCCGGATGTATGACAGCAGTGCCTTTTTATTCTGATGCAACATCATGATTATGAAATACAGAGCAGATCCAATGACTCTCCTCAGAGATTAAAGGAATAGTTCACCCAAAATCTTGTCATCATTTACTCACCATCCTGTATAAGTTTCTCTCTTATGTTGAACACAAAAGAGGATACTTTAAAGAATTCTGAAGAACCAAACCGTAGGTCCCTATTGGCGTCCATAGGGAAAGAAATACTATGGTAGTCAATAGGGACCATCAACTGTTTGATTACCAGCACTCTTTAAAATATCTTCTGTTCAATATAATAAAGAACATTTTGGGGTGAACTATCCCTGAACTAACACTTAAATGTGTTATTACATATAATCTAGGCCTATTTCGCAACTATTAAGGTCAAAAGTCAGATACTGCTTACAGAAATGTCTTTGCAAAGTAATGTACTTTTTTCCCAAAACACGTTTCACATGTAATGTAATATTACAAACTATCTATTATACATGTGTCTACAACAAAGCTTACCAACCTAGGCTTAAAGTTTCTACAGCATGTCAAAATAACATAGCTGTACACACCACAAGCATTCTGGTTCATTTATATTTTTATGCCGTTGTAGGATATCAATAATATTAATATGCAACTCCGAATGCACTTTATTTTATATTTTCTGTACAAGATTTTCAGAAACCTCTGCTTAACCTCCAAAATCCTTGTCCTTGAAGATTTTTTTTATTTAGGATTTTACAAAGTATTATTGCTGTCCACATGTAAATGTACTACCATTGTAAAAAGGTATTGCCCGGACCTCCACTGGGAAAGAAATGATCAGGCTGGACCTTACAATTGTAACTGAATACCTGGTCTTCACAAATGAGCATAATAGTAAATATTAATTAGTCACATACAGTATGTCATAACATTTCTTTGTTTTAAACCTGGATTTTAGAATTGTGAAGGAACCATATTTTCAGTGTGGTCTTTTGGGCATTTCTGCATGTAAGAGGGTTGGCAGAAATGGTGTGGGGGTGAAGAACAGGAAAAACGGAGGAGGACATGACAGGTTCGAGTGAATATGTGGGAGGCCAAGAAGCTTCACGCCATGGAATAGATATGACTGAAAAGATGAGTATGAACCACAAGTCCACTGGGCAGGAAAGAATAAGGTAAATAAGGAAAAGCTCTGTAAATGTGCACTTATTGGCACAGAAAACTCACAACACATGGCAAACTATGCTGGCTAACTTTAGACCCTTCAAACTTCAACTTTGCATTTTCCTTTCTTCCATTGTTTCCTTATTGTCTTAAGCAACACTTGACCATGACTTCACCATGCTCTACCATTTCATCTCATTTTACACCTTTGCAACCAATTCATCCCACTAAATTTAGTATAAATGCCAGCAGCAGCTCTGCTTAGCTCTCTAGACTGGCCTAGGAGCCTTGAGCCCGGCCACATATCATCAGTGTAGAGCACTCAGCCGGTGTTAGTTGCGGCTTGAATTTAAGGCTAAATGGTCTCCTGGTACCATCTGATCCCTCTGAGCTGGCCTCTTCTATGGACTCATCAATGATTGAGATGGTATGAATTAAACATAAACTGAGGGACAGAGAGAAAACACTCAGCCACACACACACACACATGCAGTACACAACACGGCCTCTGGTGCAGGAACATTTAAGAAATGCAGTTGAACTTTCTTTAGAAGTAAATATGAATGTTTTTTTGTTTTGTTTTTTTGACAGGCTTATACCTGTCCCTAGAGTCTGAAAGTAGAACCTCTTATAACTGTTTGACTGACTCCTCTTTTGATTAGACTGTGGGGTATATTATGGTATTTACCATATATTTACAATGATTGTGATGTTTATATTATTATGGCTGTATGTCACAGTGGTAAGATACTGTTGTTATTACACTTACATACAAAATTGGATTATTTCAATTCTATCTGATATCGATAATCTGTGTCATGTTCGGACCAATTAAACTGAGAAATTTTATCTAATTAAATAAAAAAAAAATACATCTACCAACTAAAATTTATAATTTTAAATGCTACAAGGAAATCTAAATCAGTGTTATTTTAATATAATTTATATACTATTATAGTTTTTAGTATTTTGACTATTTTAAAAGTATATACAGTATATACAGTCACAGAGATCTTTTAAGACAGCAAAAAACATAGGACATGTGCATGCAAATATAAATATCGAATATAAAATATTCAAATATCAAATAACGATGATCCAATACATAAAATCATAGCAGATAATAACCAATCATGATGTGATGTGTTAAAAAAACCTACTTTTTTTTCTTAGCTTAATAGGCAACTATAAGCAAATTATTCACAAGTGTGTGTTTTTTTTATTTTATTTTATTTTTATTTTTTGTTTAAGTAATCCCAACATACATCCATTTCAAACAGCATACATGCTTTCAGGTGTCCAGTCCTCTTGCTGAGTCACAAGCCAGACAGCATCGCACAGATTTAAGAGAGTAATTGAATCAATTAGACTTGGACTCGGTTCAAAGCTGCAGGCATTGGCAGCTTTAACAAACTCACACTACGTTAAAATAATCAGTAAGAGACATCTGATGCTAGCCCGTTCACTAATGCCAATTTACACTGATTAGGAAGCGTGAGGAGAACTGCATTTTCATATTAGGTAATCCACTCTTCTTCATTTGCAAGCCCAAAATAAGCAGATGTAGAGAGTGCCCATAGCAACATAAAGCTCTCTGATTAAAATCATCTCTAAAAGAGCATTAAAATGGCATAAAGTCGTCGAATGGTGATCCTTCAGGCAGGCTAACACGCTAAATGAGGTGGACAGTGGGCGAAGGGGGAGGCTGGGAAGTCAGACGACATCTGTGCTGCAGGCAAAGAGGATTACATACACAAAGTTCAGAGCTCTCAATGTTTAAAGAGTTTACAGAATCCCCAGCCGAATGGATACCTATAGCATCAACTTATAATGATGTCATTAGCCTATGCACTCATATACACACTAAAGGGTTACACACTCTTAAAAGAACAATAATAAAATGCACTGGTTCACTCTTAACTTCTTATATAATCTAGAGTCACATTCCTGAAATCTTAATTCTTAAGGTTGAGATCAGGAAAGTGCGATCGTAACCGAAATTCTGGTGGCTGAAACAGATAAGATAGGATTCTGAGTTAGGATGTTTCTGTAATACAATCCACAGACGGGTCGGGTTCACAATAATGCAACGTTATTCTAGATTCCTACCTTATCTGTTCAGCAACCATGGAGATTCGGTTAAAAAACATGATAGAATTCTGTGAACCTCACCTGTCCTCAAAAGCTCAGGTCTCAACTGTCTTTTGTATTTCCTCATTTTTTATTTTCAACAAACACAAGATTAGCAGTCCCTTACTCCTGTAAACGCCTGTAACCTGGCTTTAGCAGCTTAAATAAACCTTGAAAGTCTTAATGGAAAGTAGAAGTATCTACCAGCAACACGATTAATGAAATCGTTGTGGTTACCCACAAACAGAAAGCATCCAGTGGTACCAAAACTTCCTCATGATGGATAGTCTCAATTTCCTCCTGTTGTGGTAACTGTGATGAACGGCTTCAGTTAAAATCCACTTTTTCCTTGAGAGTCCCATTTAATCAAAATGCCAACTGCGTAATTATAAGCAAATGCTAGTAATAGAATACAAGGTTGATGTTGGCTAAAACCCTGAGAGCTGCCCGACTGTTTGTTTTTTTCACCTGAAAAGTTCTTAACCCGGTTATCTTGTTCCATATTTCATACTGTACATGTGTAACTATGAGCTAGCATTCATATTTGCATATTTATCAGGTCAATAAAATGACAGGACTATGTGACCGCTGACCACAAAACCAATCATAAGTCGCTAACAATACATTGTATGGGTTAAAATCGTTACAGATTTTCTTTAATCCAAAGAATCATTAGGATATTGAGTTAAGATCATGTTCCATGAAGTTTTTTCCTAAATGTCCTACCTTAAATTTATCAAAGCTTAATTTTTGATTAGTAGGCTAATATGCATTGAACTTTATTTGGACAACTTTAAAGGCGAGTTTCTCAATATTTTCACAAACCATACATCAATAGAAGGCTTATTTATTCAGCTTTCAGATGATGTATAAATCTCAATTTTTAACCATTGACCCTTATGACCCTTATGTTTTTGTGGTCCCGGGTCACATATCTGCGTGGGAACTTCGCAATCCAGATCTTCTCTGGTTGTGTTTTATCATCTAGTCAGTTCATATTTAATACATAGCGTTTTACAGAATAGAATGTTTCAAAGCAGCTTCACATCAATAAACAGGAAAACGAATGATGAAACGAATTCAATTTCATCTGATCGTCACTCCAGTTATCAAGTTTCTCAGACTGTACTTAGTCCATTAATATTTAATAAGTTGGACACTGAGGCAGTCCGTGATTGGCTGTCTGTTGCTAAACAACATCTTAATATTCAAACACAAGCAGTGCAAAAGCGACGCTAAGTCCTCGTTCAAAATTACAAATATGAAACATTCCTAAACACAGGCTTAAAACTAGCATTTACTCATGTTTTAAAGGTATACCTCAGGTTCAGTGTAGTGTGAGAAACTGTTTTCTCGGTTGGTAGCTTTGGTTTTAGCAATGAACAAACTAACCTGGCTTCACGGTCTTCAGACGGAGGGGTTCGCGAAAGTGGCGGATGACGGCGAGGGTGTCTCTGTTTGTCAGTCCGCTGACAGGAGTGCCGTTCACCTCCAGAAGCACGTCTCCGGGAGCAGGTAGCCTGCCGACATGGCACACTAGCGCGTCCGGCAACACCTGTCCCAGGTGCGGGAACTCTCCGTGCTCGGCTCCCCCGCTTATCTCCAGCACGGCGCTGAGCTCCCCGGCGCTACCCCACGAAACAGCGCATTCCTGCACTTTACTGGACCAATGTTTCTTCTTTTTCAGCGTCTTGGACATGATTAATCCCTTCAGTAAACGAGTCTTTACAAATAAAACTGGTTATTTCCTTATGCAAACGCGTTTAGAGTGCAATAAAGCAAAGCGACTTCGTTCCCATGTCTTGGTGGGAAAAAAAGAGAAACGTTTTAAAACTTTGGAGTGGGCATTGCTCGGTCCTTAAATTATATTCTCTCTATGGTGCATTCAAATTTCACGTACATTCGTCTGAATTGAAGAACGAGCTCACACGAATGTAAAAGGGCTCTTCGTTTTCTTGACAAAACCTATGGTGGACCTCACCGCTCACCAAGAAGTGTCGCCAAATATTGTCTTCAAATGATCCAAACAAGCTCGTTCTAGGAGAAGAAGACGCGGAAATGGCAATAAACTACCACCCGAGGCTGGACAGCTTACTTTATCCAGGCACATAAAAATAATACAGCCTCAAATCGCTTGGTAATACCGGCTGATGAATGAAACGCCGTAGAAAAACACTCACATCCGTGTGTAATCCCTCGCGATGTAGGGCGACTGTTGTTAACTTGGGTTTCGCGCACCTGTTCCAATGACATCAGCTACCGGCGCGTTCACGGGAAACGACGAACAGCACTGTACCTGGATCTGGAATATACGATATAAACTAGGTCCACTGTCCGACGACCTTTGATTCTTGTAGAAACGCCCTCTTTGTGGGTTGTTGTTGTCTCTGTGTAGCTGTCAGCGCCCGTCGGTGATCAATTGTAATCGCAGCTTTGCAACTTTGTAGTCATTTTCACCTTGTTACTTGCGCCAAACGAGAGCAGCCACTGTCAGAGGCGCACACCGACACAAATGCACGCAGAGCGGACGAGAGCAGAGCAGCCAATCAGAGCGAGGGGGCGGGCTTTCCCATACTATTCACTATACTGAACGTAAAAAGCATCTGCAATATGGCAAGCCCTAAGGGAATTTGTTAAAGAAAAGTTATATGTTGAGGAAAAATGTACTTGCTGCCTTAAAAATAAATGTACTCATACAGGGTCTTTATACACTAGAGTCTATAGCCTATACAGATGATAGTAAGTGTAAACCATTTTTTTTTAAGCTTTACATTCATCAAACCCTCGTCCAGACTCTTAACCAATCCACAGACCATCAGTGATTTTCATAGTGAAACTTTGTAACAGTTTTCATAATAAGAATAGTAACTATTTGTATTGCACTAGTGTAGCAAACATGCAGCTCTGAAGTGTATTTCACATGAAAATAATTAATAGAACATGTGGTAAAACCACATTTGTTAGTGTAAAGCTTTTGAGTTTTATTTAGAAAATCCATAAGATAGATTTGGAGTTTTGTTATATGACCATATCTACCTATAGAAGTCTGTCTATTTAAACTCTCTCCATTTCACTGATCCCTGGATGTAAAAGAAAAGAAATGAACAATTTCATAATATATTTATGTTATTAGGGTTTCATATGTTGAACAGCTGTCCATATACAGTAGACTACCTTGTAATTTCACACCACCTGTTACACATTTTTTGACATCAGCATGATTTTTGTATACATATAGTGTAATTTTAATATATCAGAATGCCATTTCTTTCTTTCATTAAGAGTAGGTTTAGAAAGGGAGCACAAATAAATACTACTTTATAGCAGTCTTTGTATCAGTGTTTAAAATCAGACTAAAAGTAAGTTTACAGTCATTATGTTGTATAATAGTGCCACCTGCTGTTGTTGTATAGAATTGCACTCGGTACAGAGTAACGTGAAGATGCCCTGCTTAAAAACAATGTACAATTATTTGTTTTATTAAAGAGCATATTTAAATAGACGTTTAGTATGTGCAAAATGATGAGGCTATAGAAATGCAATAATTTTATATTTTGCGCTATGTCAACAAATTTAGCAAATGTTTCTTACTGCACTAACTGGCAAGAATTTACTATCGTGAAAAATTATAATGAATAAATCAAACTAAATAAATATTAATTTGCAATATTTTTATAGATATGTAATAGAATTAGCAGCAATCAAATCGAATGATTTCAATCATGTAAATCTAATGAAATTACTGAATAATAATAACTCTATAAATGACAATAGGTATATCATTAAAAATATCAACACACAACAAGAGTCTTAATGTATTTATTCACTTCAAAATAAAAGCAACATTTTTTTCCCTCTATAAATATATTCAGAATTCCTTTATTTATTTAAAAAATGGACACAAAAACCTTAAATATTCAACATACTTAATTTGACTGCAATTCAGATAAGCAAACCACTCATGTCAACAGTTAAAATGGTTCTGTACTTAAGTTAATCATTAAGTCAGGTGGGCAGTCAGTCAACCTCACGGTCATTGCTCTCAAAGTCAAAATCAAACCTTATGCTCAAACAAGTCGCTTCTACTTGATTACTTTTCACCTTTATTCTGGTAAGGTAAGGATGACATGCACTCAAAATATACACAGATATAGCTACGATATGTATACAGCAAAGAAAACATGCTTGGAGCAAGAGATAGGAGATATTTATATATAACGGTCCACAAAGTCTTTCATTTCAGTTCTACTAACATACATGCTGTATTTCTGAAAGATCGTTCTATTGAAATGATTGTGCTAATGTCATTTGTCAAGCCAGTTTTGGAAATGTTAAAGAGACACTCTTATGGCTGTACAGGCCCAATTCAACAGCTCCTCTAGCTCTGACCCAATCTCTTGTACGTAAGAGTCTATTTTTCTTTCAGTACTTATACAATCACATTTTCTGTTATACAAGGGTAAAATTCTGCTTTGTGTTTGCATGGATGGACAGATGAAGAAGGATCGGGTCCATTGGCAGTCATCATTATCCCCAGCTTGCTAGCTCTCAGCACCTTGATCGTTGTGTCTCAGATAATATGGAGCTTTATTACCAAAAGAGCATCAGCTCAGAATAACACAGGATCATCTTCAAATGTAAATGGTATGTGAAGGAAAAATGATCTATCATGTTGTTTGAACGCAAATATTAGATGCCAAATATTTGATGCTTGGTTTTTTGAGGGCAAATCATGAGAAATAGTATATTGGATCAACTTTTAGAAGGGGACCCTGTACCTTTGGACACGGGCTTTGGGAACATGCGGCCTGCACAGGATGCTCTGGATCCTTGGGAGATACCTGCTCTGTGCACTCTGGAGGGGGTGGAGCCGCTTCAGATGGGACGTTATGGGCCAATCTGCATGGGTCAGCTAAAACAAGACAACACATCCACTGCTGTAGTGATAAAAACTCTTAAAGGTACAGAACACGAATCATGAAAGTCATGAAAAGGTGTCTTCGAAGAATTTAACTACAAATGTTGGATGTATCTTCTTGTTTCAGATGGGTCAAATCAACTGGAGGCTACAGAATTTGTGGATTTTGTCCTTTTCCACATAGCAGTGAGCAAACATGAGAATATAGTCAAGATGTTATACTGTCAGACACGCCGGATGCCCATGTACCTGGTTCTGGAGGCAAGTGTTCCAGGAAACCTCCTGCATTTTCTCTGGAGTCTTCGAGAGGTAAAAACAACTACATTGTGCTCGCAGAAAAAAAAAGTGCAAAACTGTCACTGGGGTGCTACCCTTTCAATAGATACTAGTATGTATGGAAACAGATAGAAGAACAATTTTTGGTTCCACAAAGAACCATTCGGTCAAAGGTTATTCAAAGAACCATCTCTTTCTAACCTTTTATAATCTGAAGAATTCTTAAAATTGTAAAAGTTCTTTATGAAATGGTTTAGACAAAAAAGGTTCTTCTATGCCATTGTGAAGCAGCTTTATTTTTAAGAGTGTAATTGCGACTTTTTATCTCACTTTATTTCTCAGTTTTTGAATACAGAATTGTGATACAAAATTTCACAGTTGCCTTTTTATAGATCGTATTCACAGTTCTGATAAAAAAAAAAAAAAAAAAAAGTCAATAATAAATACTCAGAATTTTGACTTACTTTCTCAGAATTTATATCTCACAATATTATTATTATTTTTTTTCTTTAATACAAATAAAATAAGTAATAGGAACTTTTTATCTAAGTTTTAAGTTTACATGCAAGTTTATATCTTGCAATTCTCAAGTTTATAGTGATAAGAAAAAGTCTGAATTGTAAGATAAAAAGTCTCAATTAGTGTTTTATTTTTTATCCCATGGCAGAAACATCCTTCCTTAAATACATACTTTTAAAGTAGTAATACATACATTTAAGGAACTAATTTGTAGGTATTATTAGATACCTGAATAATTATTAAATAAACTCTGAAACGAATCTGGACCTCGAGATCCACTTTCCAGCAGAGTTTAGCTCTAACCCTAATCAAACACACATGAGCATGCTAATCAATGCCAATCAATGTCTTTGGGATCATTAGAAAATCAAAGGCAGGTGACTTTGACCAGGGTTGGAGTAAACTCTGCAGTGCATTGGACCTCCAGGGTAAGATTTGAGGAAGGGGGCCTTAGGGTGTCACCCCACTGAGAGCCCACCCCATATGTACCTTTTTCTCTGAGAGTGTAAATTGACCAAATAATATACATCTCATAACTCAATTCTGAATGTAACTCTTTCTGAACAGGACAGATGTGGCACAAATGACAACTTCCAGATGTTTTCAGAGAGGTCTGTTTATCTTGTAGCTAAACAGGTAGCAGCAGGACTGGTGAGTTGTTTGCCCAGTGTGTACTCATACGTGGTAAAACAAAAATCACCTGTGAGATATGTCTAAATTCTTTTTTATTAGGACTATTTACACTCCTACCACAGAATTGTTCATGGGTATGTCGCAGCCCGGAACATTTTGATTGGTTCAGGGCTCTCTGTAAAAGTCTCTGGATTGGATTTGGCTTTTAAGAGCCGACAGTTGAGAATGGTGGACAGAGAACAAGAAGCCAATGTGCCGGTAAAATGGAAGGCCCCTGAACGGATGATGAGACTCCCCCTAACAGACAGAAGTGATGTGTGAGTCAATCAAAACAAAAACAACACAGTTATCGAACAAATACTGCATTTTGACCAGTGTGCTAATGTTGTGCTATCGTACTTCTTCAGATGGTCCTTTGGAATCCTGCTTTATGAGATGATAACCCTGGGTAGTATTAGTTAGAGGTTGTTACTTGGGGGGGAAAAATGTGTTTATCAAAAAATACTATGAAGAAAACAAGTTAGGAGAATTATTTTTACCTTCCTTCTCCTTTGAAAGGGTCTCCTCCCTATCCTGACCTGGATCCATCTGAAGTGCTGCCAAACACTTTAGCCCATTACAGAATGAAAAGACCAGAAAACTGTGGAGCTCCATTGTAAGCCTTATATTGTACATAACATCTAAATAGTTGTTTTGCTTAAACAGCATGTGTTTAAGAAAATCCAAAATCATGTTAAGACATCTTATAAACTGACATCTTCTGGCATGTCTTGCAGGTATGACTTAATAAAGTACTGCTGCATGTGGAACTTCAAGGACCGGCCTGTGTATTCTGCCATTATTCGGCTTCTAGACTCATACAAATACTTTGCTGACACAAAACCACTTTGCGCTGGACAGCAAGTGGACATCTGTGAATACAGGAGGAAAGCAGGACTGCCTCATTGAGATCTATTCAATCAAAGAAACGTTTAATTGGTCATTTCTACAGTGCTTGGAAATGGCACAGTTGATTAGGTTCCAGTAAGACTGACATCAATTAATAATAATAAAGTCTAGCCTTGTCACAACGAGCAGGATGTCACTAGATGTCTCCCTATTTCTTGAAACTGGAGATTGCATGCATAGTGATCAACTAAAATTAATCTTAATGCTTCCAGCTAAATTAATTTGTTACTAATGTAAAACCAAAAAAATAAGAAGCTTTTTAAAACCTTTTTTTTTTTTTTTTGGCTAAAGCCATATTATTTATCTAAAGTAGGATGACCATATAGCCTCTTTTCCCCATGTATATCCTGGCAGGTGATTTTTTAATTTGCTAAAGACTCCAGGTTTTGGTTTTATTTTCCTGCTGGCATGCTCTCTGTGGACATTTACAGAAATTATAGACCCAGTCATTTTAGGAAATTTAGAAATCCCAACCAGGACATATACAGGAAAAAGAGGACATGCAGCCACCCCATTTAGTGTTATGACAGATTTATTGTTAACAATAGCAAGGGGTATAAAAATAGAAATCATAGGCCTACTCATGTTCAAGTATATCTACTGTATGCCAATTTGTTTCTCAAAGGTCAAAGTACCTAGTCAATAAATGTGAACTTAAACTGAAAATAATATTGGAAATGTTAATTGCAGTTCAGTATTTATATGTAAAAAGGCTTGGGTATTTTTTTCTAGCTTTCTATTGCCTCATTGTCCCTCATCTCTATACAAGCATTTGTTTATATTTGTCTTGCACCTACTTTTATGTAACTGTTTGCCGTGTCTGCTGAATTAAATGTTCTGACAGTTTAAGTGACAGATTTTCTCATTAAAATAACTAAAAGCAACCTATCTGATCACCTTTTTTGTCTGTTATGGGACAGATCAACATCTTAACTGACTCAATTTGACTAAACCTATAGTAACTGTTTTTTTGCAGTAACACAAAGCTGAAAATCCTGCAGTTTTGATGGAAATAGCATGATACACAAACACAATTCTTCCTAACACCACTAAATTTTAATAAAAAGTAAACACAAGTGGTGTACAGAGCACAGAATATGCCTCAATACTGTTATGTTGCAGGGTATCAACTTCCCACTGTAACCGTGAACAGTACATAGCAAATCCAATGGAAAATCACTCGCTAAACACAAGCAATTACTGATAGCAGTGAGTCAGGAAGCAGAACCCCTTAAAACAGAGGTTAAATGGTACAGGTAAACTCATTTATCAAAACTAAAGCAACTGTCATATTGTTACAAGCTGTTTGTTTCGAAGGCCCACCTAATATTATATGAGACATGAAGTATTTTAGGTTACACATTATCCAGGCAATTGATAAAGTACAGTATATTATGATGCCTACTTTTTACATGAAAATACACAAATCATATGAATAAAATTCCCTTATGGTCATTTTTTAAAATGTTATATATTTAATCAGATATTTGATTATGATTGAGAGCTGAGTTGTGAAAAAAGAGATGTTTTGGATTTTTCGGTTTCTTAAACAACCAAAAAGCAGTAATTCTACAAAAATAAATTCCACAGCAAATTTGACAATCTCTACTTTGCTTCTTGCCTTTTTGGTTCATTTAGGCAGAAGTGTGCAACAAACACCAAACACAGTGTATCCAAGACATCTACTGTGTCTCTGTCAGCATGCCATGCAAACACGACAAGACATGTGAAGCAGAGGTAAAGAGCATTTCTCATCCTTAGCGATGAAACATCAGCAGCAATCAAGATGTCCGTAAGCCGTCTAGATCATGTCGATTTCATGAAGTTCATCCCCTCAGAACAAAACTGATTTAAAAATTGCTTTCTGAGTTTCTAAATCGGTTTGATTTTTCCTTTGCAGGAAGGAGAAGCCTCATAGGCCATTACCCCTTTACACTTTGCTGCTCCACAGGGTTGTTGGAAACAATATGTAGGAAATTGACCATAACAAGTAGTAAACGCACGCTGGAGGGAAAGAGGAGCAAAACACCATGGCAACTCCTAGAAAAAGAGAGGGGAAAAGGTTGAATGTAGTAGATCAGTAAATAATTGTAAATATTTTATTGTACATGTTAATTTCCCTATTTTTATATTTAATACTCGCTTAATTTTTTTTTTCATTGTGTACTTTATAGCGTTGTGCCTGGCTTTACCTCCGATGTAGACCACTGTAACAACATTGAGTTTTACATAGTAATTAACTCAAATGATATATAGGGAATTTGAATAATTAATCAAGAATTTGATTAATATATATCTCAGATGACAGTTACATTTAATTTTATTGATTATGAAAAATAGCTCAATTGCCAATACCAATACTAAATCACAGGGCACTGTAATTTACTCATTAATATGTCAATATTACATTCTTCATATCAATTATTGTGATATCTCTTACTGTAAATTATTGCAGATCAAAACCGTGGTATGTCCAGCACACCACTATAGACCTATCAATTTTCAATAAAGTTATCACGCCTTATAATTCAAGGAAAAGTATTCTCTGGCCATGAAAATATTATCCTATCCTTATGATAAATTTAGTTTCTAAATTTAGAGCTTGTAGCTAAAGACCAAAACATTTCAGTGACTCGTAATGTGAGTGGGGTGGAGTCCAAAGCCAATCATTTTATATATGAGTTTTAATAATTCAACTAGTAATACATCAAACTACAAATCACACAGAGTAAAATATGCGTACGAAAATACAGACAATAAACATTTAAGAGACATAACGGAATCCAAATAAAAGAGAGAGAGAGAGAGAGAGAGAGAGAGAGAGAGAGAGAGAGAGAGAGAGAGAGAGAGAGAGAAGTGTAGAAAGCGAGAGAGATCACAGAATGAGCTCAGGTATGAAAATCATAGTCAGTAACTTTTAGAAGCCAACAACAAATCAGATCATAACAACACTTTAAACCAGCATTTAAATCTCCATAGAGAAAGTGATACTTGCAGAAGTGTCCCATGTGAGTGTGGCGTGAGATCGGCGTCGAGCTTGTGAGCCTTGCGCGTTGAAACAGCCATGTGCCATGAAACGGAGGCCATGTGACGCGCGTGCACGCTGCGCTTGGCGTGAGCGTGGAGCACGTGGTCCTTTGTTCTGTCCTCGCGCGGTATTTGAAAGGTTCAACAAACATTGTTCCAGAATTCGTCTTCCTTGCGTGGAGAGGCGAATAGTTTAATAAACTTTAGTAAAGAAAAGAAAAGAAAACGAACGAAACGAAAGCTTCCAAAGGAGCCATTAAAATGGCTTTTCCTCTCAGCCCCTGTGCTGAGGGGGTTCGCGCTGGGAGCGCGGCCTATGGCCGCGCGGAAAAAACGTTGGAGAGCAGCGTATCCGAGAACGGGGAAGAGGAAGAAGAGGGAGTGGACCTTGTTTGGTCAATTCTTATAGCTTGAGATGTTCACGCCTCTTTTCGCGTGAACCACCCAATGAACATCCGCGATCTGAAGCGGCGGGAAAGTTCCTTTGTCTCTGTTGAGACAACCCCCTGATGATTTAGGGCCTGTCCGATTTCATCAGGAATATTAAAGCAAGTTCCTTATTCCAGATTAAATACATTTTTCATTACTTTGCTCTAGATAAATGGGTCTGTCAAAGCATGACGATTAGAACAAGACTAGACATAATATATATATGACCAAAGATCTAATTTTTAGATCGAATTACACATTTAAAGATTTGTTTAACACATGATAACACTGCAGATATTCCCAATTTATATGGGAAACCTCTAATGTACCGCAAAAACAATACTATACACATTAAGACTACATTTGAGTACATTCTATCATTCTTTTGTAAGGATTAGGTTTCCTGTCCTGTGGTCCTGTGAGCTCGTAAAATTTTACGAGCTACCAAGGAGTGTGGGGGTTGCAGAACATTTCTTTTTGAGAAAGTATAAGATTGAAATCAAGCATTTCCACTTATAAGTCAGCACTTTAACCATTTACCCAGGATTAACCATTTTATGCAATACACAAACATATAAAATACATATTTAATAAAGGACTTACAAAAGTAAGGAACAAAAAGAAAGGTTTCTTTTTGTGTGTGTGTGTGTGTTAAGGAATTTGGTTTCAGGTATCCTTTGAGGCTCGCATGGGTATCGTAAAGTAATTTAAGTCCAGCCAGGCTGGCATTTAGTCCCAACAGTCTGAATTTATAAAACAGAATTTAACCCATGAATCGCTGATCTGCATATCTGTTACATCTCCCCCTTTACGTCAGATGAAGTCCCTGTGTGGACATCATCGGACGGCAATCATCCCGGATGGGCAGATGACAGGTGAATCGTGATGGTCATGCAGCAGGTGGGTCATGATGACAGGTGGTTCCTGAAGCTGAGGATTCAGCTTGGTGAGGTTCGGTATTGTCTTTGACTTTGCGTCCCTTTTCCGGGGATTCCATCGGAGACCTCCAGCCACAGTTGTCGTGAGTTTGGCTGTAGAGGTTTGCATCTCGTTGAGTATCCTGTATAGGATGAAGGTCACGCCAAGAGTCAGGGCGGGACCAATGACGGTGGAGATGCACCGTGCAGTGTCGGCAGCAGTCCAGGCTAGGACCGCAGATGACTGGTTCAGAATGGGCTGTCGAGACAGTGCTTGGAGGGCTGTATCGACAGGAGTAATGTCAATGTGTTGGGTGGTACCTTTCAGTACTTGGTCCAGCAGGTTGGCACGGGTGGCGGTGTCATGCTGGTCGTAGGTCAGCATAGCTGAGCGCACAGGAGTGTTGACGAGCCATCTGTTACCCACAATCTCTGCTTGCGTTTCTGTGACTTGTGTACGAGGCTTGGCTTCGGCAGGGCAGCGCGTATCGCTGACCCAGGGTTGCAGCTCGCAGATTCCTTCAGAGTTGTGTCTGAGGAAGGGTTTGCTAAGGCAGAGATAATGAATGTCTTTGGTTAAAGTACACATGTGCATGTTTGGGGCCAGGTACAGCTGTGTGTTGCTGTCGTGGTAGGCCACCACATTTGGAATGTGTGTTTTGGTGTGGGTGTTGCTCTTCCACATCCTGACACTGACAATGTCTTTAGGTCTGTAGACTTGGTTTGACTCACTGATGAGTTGGTTCAGGAGCACGTTCACTTCTCTCTGTTTGGGGTTTGCGTGCCGTAGGAAGGCGCTATCCAGAGAGTTGGCCAGGTGCATTCGTAGCAGGTCAGCTGGCATGGTGATGGTGTAAGACAGCACAGTTAACACAAGGCTTAAGGGTATCATGTATGGTGGGGTTTTACTCGTGGTTAGGCTGTCTTTGGAGGAGCTAACCTCCCACAGCATGTCTGTTGTTACCGCTGTAGGCAGCTGAGTCTGGGTAAAGTTCTTCTGGAAGACAGTAAACAGTGGTTTCAAGGAGTTTACAATCTGGTTCGCTGCATTGACACTGGACATAACAATGTTAAACATTCTGGCGGCAGCAGCAGCGGCTCTAAGCAAAGCTCCCGGGCACTGTTTGGAGCGGTGGTGGTGTCCACCTAACTCAATTTGTGTAACCGTCACTTTCTCATGTTGGCTGAACAGGTGTTTGACATTGGCCTCAGTGTGAGTGAGGGAGTCCTCTCTCCATCGGAACCTTGTACAGCTGTATTCGGTTACAGTGCTGGGGTAGTGTGTCCTGTCATCGGTAGTCAGGAGTCTCAGCGGTTTTCTCGGTGGCAGCTGTCCTCTCTTTGGCTGACAGCACGGCACGGCAAACCACAGCAGCATCCTGGTACAGATAATAGGGAGAGAGAGAGAGAAAGGGGAGAAAGAAACAAACAAGGCCTGTCTTTGGTTGGACAGGACAGTCTCTTTGCTTCGTGGGCGGCGACTGGGTTTAGCTCGCCCTCGCCCATGTTTTGCCACATCTTGCTGCTGGCATGACGCTTGCCTCAGTGTTGTGTCAGTGGCTCTGGTGCTGCGTGGTGCAGCACATGCTGCGTCATGGAAATATATTGGCAGTATCCCCCTTTTGCTCCGTGGCATTACACGCCCTGGCATTGTGATGTCAGACGGTGCACAACCCACAATATTGTTCTGTGCACGCAGCATGGTTTGTGTATCATGCAGTGGTCTGGGGCTTTGGTTGTCAGTGACTGTAGACTGGTTGCCAGGGTGGATGGAGGGGTCTGAGAGGTGGTAAAACAAAGTCATTATCAAGGTTTCAGAAGCCCGCATGTCCGCTATGTTGGTCTGTGTAGACAACGGAGCCTGCGTAAGCGATTCTGAGGTAGGCAGTTTAGCTAGTAAAGTTCTTGTGCTGTGTGTAATCACTTCAACCTTGAATGTGGGTGGGTGGGTTGGGAGTGACCACAGAATGTTGTTTAGTGTGCCAGTTTTGGCAAGGGTGTCAGTGTGATCCTTAAAGTCCTCGTCTAGACTTGGTAACTTTGAGTGTCCTTTTTCCTTCTTCCAGTACACGATCACATTGTGTGTTTTTGTGATGTTATCACATTGCTGGAACAGGTGTTGGTGTTTGACATGCTTGTTTGCAAGTGTGAGTCCGAGTTCCACACATTAAGGTGAGGATTGGAAGAAACCCAGCGTGTGGTGTAAGGTTTGACCACCTTGCAGGTTGAGCCGAACAGCGACCCCTTTGGTGTAAGCTGGTACCACCGTACCCTGTTTGTTGACCAAGGTACAGAGGCTTGAACTTGGGCCTGTTGTTAGGGCGTTGTACTCATGGCTGGCTGCTGGGGTTCCCGTGACCTCTGTGACCTGACCGTCTGGCTCTGTGGGAGTTCCCGTGACCTCTGCGACCTGACAGTCTGGCTCTAGCAACCTGTGTGGCTGGAGAGAAAGAGGTTCTCGCACTTGAGCAAAGTCTTTTAGCTGTTTGAAGTTCAGAAAAGGGTCAAAGTGTTCTAGCAGGTCTTTGTCGATGAGCAATGTATGAGTGTTCATTGGTGGGACATACATGGGATGTATTAGACTCATCGGAACGAATGTCAGGTGAATGGAAACAACCTGTTCAAACTGGATGTCATCCTGTCTGTACACCTGTACATTCAGTTCATAAGTTTGAGGTGTAAGAGTTCGATCTTGTCTCTTAGCTTCAAATTGGAGTCTTTTGGAAAGGTAAGATGAGATCACCGTCAGGTTTAATCCTGTGTCGATCAGGTCTTCCCTGTTGACTCCTTTTTGACCCACCCCCTTTTTGACAGGGCTGCCCAGGAATGTTGGCATTAGGGCAGGTGGGACGATCGGTGGGTGATGAGGACCGGTCTTGTGTAGCTCGCTGCGAAGGCAGGTAGTCAAAACAGCATTTTCTGGTACCTTGTGTTTGTGGTACCTGGTGTGAGGACCTGTGCTGTCTCGTTCAGTTAGCTGTAGCTGTTGACTGTGGAGCTCGGGCAGTGTTCTGGGTGCTTGGCTCATCTTCCTTGCGAGTATTCATGTGAAGAAGATCTTTCAGCACCCTCAGGATCTCTGCTGTCTCAGACGTGGCTGCACTGTGTTGCCCTCTGCTGGCTTGGAATGGTATTGACTCTCTGTAAAGATGTCTGTGACTGTGGTGTTGTAGAGCGCCATCTAGGGTTAACTCCAAGCAGTGCTCAGAGACAGAGACGTTGGGGTTTTTCACAGTCTTTTCACAAATAGTCTTTTGCTTGGTGCAAGCTTTGTGGGCTAAGTTCCGTAACTCTTGTGTAGTTCTGTTACGGGGACACGCTGGGACTCTGAGATGAAAACTCCAACTGGCATGTAGGTTTGGGAGGAACAGAGTTTTTAAGTTGAAATCCTGTTCCATACCTGGTTCGTTGCATGCTCCGAAGTAGGTGTTTCGTAGCTGACTACAGAAAGTCTGTGGGTTTTCAAATCGGCCCTGTTTGAGGTCCATAGCAATAAGGAGCCCATGGTCTGAGTTTGGATCAGAGAATTCAAGAATCAAAGTCTGTAGCAGTTGCTGGTAGTACGCTTTGACAGTCTCTGGTTGACGATCCAGAAAGCAATGCACATCACGGCTGGCCGTGATCTTTAACAGGTACAATGTGTTCACATCTGTCACGTTGGCGACAGTTTGCAAATGAAAGTCAATGGCTTGTAAAGAAGCATGAACATCATGTCCTCCTGCAGGATCTGGAATGAATGTAGAGATGCTTCTGGCTAGCTTGTGAAGTTCTCTGTGAGCAGTGCAGGGTTTGGTGACATGCGTTCTCTGGAAGGGTTCTCTTCCCTCCGTTGTTGACAGATGTTCTTGTAAGCTGGTTCTTGTTACACCCCCTTTTCCAGCTCTGGGTTCTTGGCTGAAAGGGTTGGAGTGGCGGCCCGGGAGAAATTTTGTGGTGTGCGTTTCTCCGATCCAGCCACTCTGTAATCTGTGAAATTGTCTCAGTTCTGTGTGAGCAGTGTAAAGTTCATCTTGGAGCTCGTCTCTCTGCAGAGTAAGCTTGTTGAATTTAGCTTGGGCCGCTTGCAAGTGTGTTTTGCAGGCCCAGGTTTTATAGTCTTTTTCTTTCAATTCAGTCTCTGCTCTTTTTAGGAGAGCGTCGCCTTGCTGGAGTTTTTTGTTGAGTTCTTTTCTGGCTTCTCTCTCCAGCTGTTCTCTTTGATCTGTGTCGAGGCGAAGATCTTGCAGGGCATTGTGAAGTCTTTCAACTCCTGTCTGTAGCTCTGGATCTGTGTCGTCCTCTTTCTCGAGCTGGTTCTGGGTCTCGAGGAGAAGCTGATCAAGATGACTCTGGGTTGGGGCCTGGTCCTTCCAGGCCTCCTCCGCGATGTTGCTCCGTTCACTGAGCCGTGCCTGGGTGACGAGAATGTGAACTAGGCTTCCGAAGATCCTGGCGAGTTCTCTGTAGTAGTCGCTTTGGTTTGGATCGCGTGCCATCAGTTCATCTAGCTCGGTGTCTAGTTGCTCTGGGTGCTGCAGGTTACTGGCGTCCTTGGGCAGGAAGGGGGTCGTCACTGCTTTCAACCATGTCGAGAGGTGGCCCCCGTGGACTGCTGGACTGGATGCCTGGAACATCCTGATTCTCTGTCGGCGAGAGAAGCACAGCACACACACACAAAAAGACCAATGCAAGTTCGTTCTACGTTTAACAAGCTATATTCATACGGGCTGTGCCGTTTATGAGAATTTTGGGGCTGACTGATGCAAACAGTCAGACAGTTAAGTAGCCAATTAACTTGGGTCAACGAAGGACCTGAAATGGAGATTTGACAGGCAGTAGCCTAGCGGGTCGTGTGATGACACCGGCTGCTGGTTGTCGCTCTACTATTTAACTTCGTTGGTGGCTCCCAGGTTACTGTCTCTATGTGAAATGAAAGAAACAAATCACAACAGAACAGAGGGTAGAAAAAGATCAAAGTGAAAAACAACACTTGAAATGAGATGAAAACAATAGAAACACAATGTGTTAGTGGGAATAAGGAGGCCTAAGCCTACTGCTAGGTTTTAAGATAGGGCCAACAGGTGAGTGGGCTATCTGGGTAGGAAACCTAGAAATATGGTGTGGCTTAAAGAAGCAAAAGGGTTAAACACTTAAAATATATCCGGGGGAATATCTAATATTCTGTGGTTTATAATAAGTGGATGGGTTTTATCACATTGGGTTCACCTGGGTGAATTGAAGTCATTCAGGTGGGAACCAGTGGCTTGGTCAACCTCCCCGGTGCTCCCCAAACACTGAGCCGCAGTGTCCCCGGTCCTCCGTTACTCTGGCGTGTCGCAGGACAGCACGGCTTGTGACTTTTAGCACAACCTTTGGAGTGCGAAAATTGCTGATGTCTCTTGAGACAAGAGGGACCGAGTTTCACTCGCAGCCAGTATCGGTAACACCGATCGGGCAGCCTTGCTCACTGGAAACCTGAGATGACTGTCCAATCACCAAGGGAGTTCTACAATCAAATACACAAAGGATGAACAAAGGAAACTTAAAGTTAATTAAGGTTTGGTTTGTTTAACATCAATTGAGTAACTATATGTAGAGAGGAAAGGTAACAGCTTTATCTAATCATGATAAAACAAAACAAAGGAATTTATGATAATAATGGTAATTATCAAAATAACCTAAGTCAAAAGAGAGAAGCAAAAATAATAAACATCAAATTAAAAGACAGTAATGAAACAAGGGAGAAGGAGTAGCTGGTTTTCACCACAAGGGGGGGAAAGTACTGCTTCTCTGTCTTTAACCTGCTGAGCAGAAAACTTAATTCAAATTAGAAATTCAAAACTGGTTTAAATCAAAATTTAAAATAAGCATGTAAGAATTAAAAGGAAAATCGGAATAATATCCTATAATAACCATTGATAGCTTGTAAGTTATCATTAATGATCATGAAATTAATCAAACAGGGTGAGATTAATCAAAAGGGGTAAAAGTAGACATGCAGTTTCAAACAGAAAGGAAAAGACAGAGGTCTGTTAGTCGATTTAACAGGAGACTGCCACTAGATGGCTTACCTTCTAAGTGGGTCAATCAGTGGTTGACCTGACACATCTAGATTTCCACTCTTAACAATTACATTTTAATTCAAATCATGTTTGAACCAAACTCAAAGTAAATGTAAACAGTCAAAGGCAGGGAACATTCTTTTGTTTCCCTGTAATAATATTCGCACGAGCAAAGCTGTAAATGCAAATAATTATCGAGAATTTAGACATCCAATTCAAATATACATCACAGGGGATTATAAATTAGCAATCAGAGCGCATTATCTGAAATGGCCACAGGTTGGCAGCTTTGCACTCATGCAAGCTGGAATCAGAAAGCAGGGTGTACCCTGAAATTTCTAACCCACACGTTCCCTCTAGTGTTTAGATAGAGGAATTACAATTTCAATATGACTTAGAATTTATCTGATCGTTTGTCAGGCTGATTTTCTGCATCAAAAATCACAAGTAACAAACAGAAAGTTTTAATCTCTGAGGTGCTATATTAACATAGGTTGAAGAAGGATCCGTTCACTTCCAAAACACAACTGTAATAAAAACAGGAATTTTCCAACTGTTGACTCCAATAAACATTTATCAAAATAGCACTTATGATTTAAATGTTTTAGGTTTAAAAATCGGGTAGCTAAGCCAATTTTAGACCAGGAGTTTTTATCGTTTTATTTTTGAATGTTATTGTGGTTTACCACGAATTCAATAACGATATTTAATAACAAGGCCTTTTTACTGAATCAGAGGAACATCGCTCATGTTCAGATTTACATGTTGCAACTAATAAAAGATTTCTTCATCTTTTAATTATTCATATTAAAATGTTCTCACTGTAAAAAGATTTTGGTCTTTCTTAACAGGATACTTTTAACATTATACTGCAGATTACTTTCATTAAAATTAACAGGGACTATACTGTTAAGTTTCTATAAATACCTAGGTGCTTACTGACCAGCTTTTTGCCTCAGTCAGTTGAGTGAGTTCGCGTCTTGCGACTTATCTCACCAGTAACGTTACATAATTTCATAGCGCACGTGCAGAAATTATTAAAAACCATATACACAGATTGATTGCTCACAAAACGAAGTTTGAAATAGCCGCGTTCCTCCACCAAAATGTAACAACATTGAGTTTTACATAGTAATTAACTCAAATGATATATAGGGAATTTGAATAATTAATCAAGAATTTGATTAATATATATCTCAGATGACAGTTACATTTAATTTTATTGATTATGAAAAATAGCTCAATTGCCAATACCAATACTAAATCACAGGGCACTGTAATTTACTCATTAATATGTCAATATTACATTCTTCATATCAATTATTGTGATATCTCTTACTGTAAATTATTGCAGATCAAAACCGTGGTATGTCCAGCACACCACTATAGACCTATCAATTTTCAATAAAGTTATCACGCCTTATAATTCAAGGAAAAGTATTCTCTGGCCATGAAAATATTATCCTATCCTTATGATAAATTTAGTTTCTAAATTTAGAGCTTGTAGCTAAAGACCAAAACATTTCAGTGACTCGTAATGTGAGTGGGGTGGAGTCCAAAGCCAATCATTTTATATATGAGTTTTAATAATTCAACTAGTAATACATCAAACTACAAATCACACAGAGTAAAATATGCGTACGAAAATACAGACAATAAACATTTAAGAGACATAACGGAATCCAAATAAAGAGAGAGAGAGAGAGAGAGAGAGAGAGAGAGAGAGAGAGAGAGAGAGAGAGAGAGAGAGAGAGAGAGAGAAGTGTAGAAAGCGAGAGAGATCACAGAATGAGCTCAGGTATGAAAATCATAGTCAGTAACTTTTAGAAGCCAACAACAAATCAGATCATAACAACACTTTAAACCAGCATTTAAATCTCCATAGAGAAAGTGATACTTGCAGAAGTGTCCCATGTGAGTGTGGCGTGAGATCGGCGTCGAGCTTGTGAGCCTTGCGCGTTGAAACAGCCATGTGCCATGAAACGGAGGCCATGTGACGCGCGTGCACGCTGCGCTTGGCGTGAGCGTGGAGCACGTGGTCCTTTGTTCTGTCCTCGCGCGGTATTTGAAAGGTTCAACAAACATTGTTCCAGAATTCGTCTTCCTTGCGTGGAGAGGCGAATAGTTTAATAAACTTTAGTAAAGAAAAGAAAAGAAAACGAACGAAACGAAAGCTTCCAAAGGAGCCATTAAAATGGCTTTTCCTCTCAGCCCCTGTGCTGAGGGGGTTCGCGCTGGGAGCGCGGCCAAAACGTTGGAGAGCAGCGTATCCGAGAACGGGGAAGAGGAAGAAGAGGGAGTGGACCTTGTTTGGTCAATTCTTATAGCTTGAGATGTTCACGCCTCTTTTCGCGTGAACCACCCAATGAACATCCGCGATCTGAAGCGGCGGGAAAGTTCCTTTGTCTCTGTTGAGACAACCCCCTGATGATTTAGGGCCTGTCCGATTTCATCAGGAATATTAAAGCAAGTTCCTTATTCCAGATTAAATACATTTTTCATTACTTTGCTCTAGATAAATGGGTCTGTCAAAGCATGACGATTAGAACAAGACTAGACATAATATATATATGACCAAAGATCTAATTTTTAGATCGAATTACACATTTAAAGATTTGTTTAACACATGATAACACTGCAGATATTCCCAATTTATATGGGAAACCTCTAATGTACCGCAAAAACAATACTATACACATTAAGACTACATTTGAGTACATTCTATCATTCTTTTGTAAGGATTAGGTTTCCTGTCCTGTGGTCCTGTGAGCTCGTAAAATTTTACGAGCTACCAAGGAGTGTGGGGGTTGCAGAACATTTCTTTTTGAGAAAGTATAAGATTGAAATCAAGCATTTCCACTTATAAGTCAGCACTTTAACCATTTACCCAGGATTAACCATTTTATGCAATACACAAACATATAAAATACATATTTAATAAAGGACTTACAAAAGTAAGGAACAAAAAGAAAGGTTTCTTTTTGTGTGTGTGTGTGTGTTAAGGAATTTGGTTTCAGGTATCCTTTGAGGCTCGCATGGGTATCGTAAAGTAATTTAAGTCCAGCCAGGCTGGCATTTAGTCCCAACAGTCTGAATTTATAAAACAGAATTTAACCCATGAATCGCTGATCTGCATATCTGTTACACCACCTTCTTCCAGGCCTGAGACTCCAGCACTCTGTCATGTGGGTAGAAGTTCTGACTGACCATGAAGAGAATCATGGCCACTGCTAGGATTCTCAGTACTGCCGTATTTCCTCCAGTCAGCAGAGAAACACACACCAGGATGGCAGAGGAGTAGATGCACGGTAGGCCACGGTACATGAACGGGATTCCTGCAGAAAACAGCAAACACACTTCTAACTGAAAAACACTTTATTTAGTGATTGATTGGTACACAGTTACAAACAGCTGTGCTACTTCTATGTATATGCACGTGTGTATGTATATGTGTGTGTGTGTTTGTGTGATGAAAATAATTTTGGTATAAGTTCCTCACCACTAGAGAAGAAGCAGAGACGGGTATAGACAGACAGCACATACAACATGCACAGGATGTTATCCAAAAGACTGGGTGTCCTTAAGATGAGAGATGTGGCTATTCCAAATGTTGTGAAATCAGCAAAATCATCCAACTTTGCACCTGTAATACATAAAAGTACACTGCAGTATACTGTTGACACTGACACGGTCTTAAAAACAACATTCATGGCGCAAGACAGTGGAAAAAAACAGCAAGACTCAAAGCAACTGCCAAGGGTGCCAGCTAGAAATACTATTGTCAGACTTTAAGTGATAATTCTGTTACATTTTCTGCTGTGTGAAACATGTTGAAGATTAGCCGATAGGCTGTCGATTCATTAAATGATGAGCTGTTTCCTCTAAAAAGCTGTTTATTCAGTGTAGCGAAGCCTTTCCTCATCAGTTTCATGTAGCCCAAGAGGTCCTTTGACTGACAGGTAAAGCAACCAATCATGTCTCTCTGACATATTTTGCAAGTTCTATGCGGTAAACTTGAGATATTTCACATACTTTTGTAAATAAAGCGTTTAGTTGATCCTGATAAGCGATCGTTGTCGCAGTTGTAAACAAGACAGCTTTCATCTTTCATGAGGGGGTTTGGCGCCACGGCATTTTTGTTTTCAGGCGGAACTTTAAAGAATGCAACACACCCAGAAATCCTGTATGATCTAACCAATCCAATGACGACTTGAAGTGTTTCCAGCTAATGTGGCGTACATATCAGACGTTCAGCCAGCGATCCGTGGGTGTGACGTCTGAGGCTGAGACTATTCCTCCATTGACATTCATTCATCAAATAAAATGGCCTTCTGTCTCCTTTCCGTTAGCATTAACCATTACGCTTTTTTGGCTAATGGTACCAGGCTTGCTTTCTAGTGGCTTTGTTTATAAGTGGGTTTGTTGGTTGTTGTCTGTATATTCTATTGTATAGCTGTTGTTTGGTTCTGCCTTATTGTTTATTAAATAATCTGCTTCATTTAGATCCTTGCCTAACCTTATCTCTGCCAGCTCGAGATCGAGTCCACTCAAATGAAAAAATGAAACTGAACCATGAGAAATCTCACGCTACTCCAAAAGAGCTTATCATAATCTACAAACAACATTCAGGACTCGTTTTATCGCTAGTGAGGTTGCAGTGTGTTCATCAGGTTGGGACAGCGGGCAGGAATTTCAATCTCGTGGTCAACAATTTGAGCAATGTCAGATATGTTGGGGGACCAAAGCATCAGGATTTAACAGACAATCAGAACACAATCCCCCTGAATTAGGCTGTTTCATCACAAACAAACTGTTCAATTGACAAAAAAAGGGAAGCAAAACAACACCCATCAGTGAGATCATGCAGAACAACAGGCAACAGTATGCAGCTCAAGAGCACAAGTGACTTGGCATTGTGAGGGCACCACAAAGCTATTTCAGGCAGCTGAGTGGACGTGACCACCTGCACACAAGCCACTGGCTTTCCACTACAGAGCTGGCAAGGTTGTGTGGTTTGTAAGAGAAAGCCTACTTGTTGTTGTTTTTTGTTTGTTTATTACAAAAAAAAAAACTTATTTCATTTTAAATATTACACTAACAGAAAAAAATACTAATAATAATTATACACACATATATATATATATATATATATATATATATATATATATATATATATATATATATAAACACACACACACACACACATATATATATATATATATATATATATATATATATATATATATATATATATATAAATATATATATACACACACACATATATATATATATATATATATATATATATATATATATACAAACACACACACACACATATGTGCTGCCCCACTAGGCTATTGGTGCAGACCAAACTACAAATTACAAATTAACATACATATTTTTTATTAGGTGGCCTTAACTACTATTTACTTACATTTAAATTAATAATTTGGTACAATGCATTATTGTGTACATACTTGTTTTTACATTGTACTTATATTTTTCTAAATACTTATTTGTAATTACATTTGTAATTAATTACTCTAATTACATTTATAATTACACTGAAGAACCATCCCTTACACCTTAACCTAGCCTTAAATCTACCCATACCACCAAACATGTCCCTAACTTTACCCGTATACCACCTCAATAGCAGCAAAAGTGTTTTGCAATACAATATGAACACAATAAGTACATTGTACTTATTTTTTCCAAATATAAAGTGTGACCTTAAAACCTAGCAGACAGTTGAATTATAAAATACTGCACTGTGCTTTGTTCTATACTATGCTTTTTTTCACTTAATTGCACATACGCAGTATTTTGTAGTCCTGTGTATCTGTTTAATATTATGGATCCTTATTCTAGTTCTTATTTGATTCTTACATTATTTTAATTCTTTGTAGTTTTTATTTAAATTTTTAGTAGTTTATTTAATCATGTTTAATCTGTGATTACTTTGTAGTTTGGTATTGTAACACCGTGGTTCTGGTAAAACACACTTTAAATGGTGGTAATAATACGTATATGACTCTCATTTATTGCATATTTTAAAAATATATTATTATTATATATATATTAATTGATATATTTAATGCTTTAAAATGTAGTTAAAACTATAATAATAGTAAAACATTTATATGTTAATTTTAATAACTGCCTTTACATTTGGGCTATTAATCCAATGGACTGTTCAATGTGATATTCCTTCCCATCATTTTATTTATAAGTGGTGCTCCATAAGGGGACTGTAGATGAAAGCATCTAAAGCAACAAGTCTCACCTCTGGCCTGACTCACTTGTATTGAAGGACACTCAACACTACTCACCCAGTGCAGAACACGCATTTAGTTGCCTAGCAACTGCTCCATCTGCCAAATCCAGCAGGTAACCGATCAGAACCAGCCAGCATGCGGCATGATGATGGCTAAGAATAATAATGATGGCAGGGGCATAAAGAAATAAAAAAAACAGTGAGAAAGGTAAACAAAACTAACTTCACTTTAAAGCGAAACCTTTTTGTATTTTATTTTAAAGGTGTTGTTTAAAATACCTTGTTTCTAATTTCTAACACAACATTCACTTTATGAATGTTTATCGTAATATTTTTGTATGCATTTGGTTTTCTCTGTGAAATCAAAAGCATGAATGCATACCCATTGAGACTGCAGAGGATTGAGGCCATGCCCATGAGCATGTTGGCAACAGAAAGAGCATTGGCAGCATTTTTACGGGCAAACTCCTTTAGATGCACCCAGTTAGCTTGTTCGTTCAGGAGCAGTTTGTTAGCATCCTGGAAAAAGGCTACCAAAAAGAAACATGAGCAATTACACAACAGCTCCATGTGTCAGTGCATGGTGTGGAAAGTTCTCAGTTACGTATAAATATATTAAGGGAGTATGAACTGACTGCATTCCACTGAAGTCAACTAGTTAAACTTTAAAATATCTGTTAATTAACTCTAAAGTGCAAATTCCTCCATAGTCTAAACATGTGATGTTTGCAATTATTCACTCAATCTCTCTAAAATGTATTGACATACTCTCAGTTATCACAGAAAGTGCCAAGAGCCATGTTTGTCGAAAAAAAAATATCTGTTTCTCTAAAGGATTGGTCCACTTCCAGAATAAAAATGTCCTGATAATTTACTAATATCATATGATATAGCCCCATACACTCTTAAAAATGATTACGGTACTCTTCACGATGCCATAGAAGAACCTTTTTGACTTTCTTTGCACGTTTGTTTGTAAACACTGGGTCCAACAATCCAGGAATGTTGTCCTCAAAAACCTTATTTTATTTTTGACTGAAGAAAGAAAGGAATGAAAATATTGGATAATATTGGGATGAGTTAATCATAAGGATTTTTTTATTCTGGACCCAATCCTTTAACATGCAGGACTCCATCTGATGCCTTTGCACAAAAATATTACATTAATAAAACTATATGTAAAACTATGTCAAAATAAGCGGAGATATTCTTTATGAATGCTATGCCCTCAACAGAACATTAACTCCTCCATAAGATGTTAAAAATATACAGGTGCATCTCAAAAAATTAGAATATCATGGAAAATTTCTTTATTTAATTTTTATTTAATTAAAAAAGCTAACTTTATTATAGTCTAAATTCATTAAAAACAAACTGAATTATTTTAGTTTTATTGGTTTATTTTTTATTTTTTTACCTCTGATGGTTACGACTTACAAGCTTAGAAAAATAAAAAATTCAGTATATCAAAAAATGTGAATATTCTAATATAAATACTGGGTACCTCTATTGGACACAATTATGGGAACGACTACTGTGTAGACTTTCAAAAAGCAATCATCAACACACCCATAGAAGGACATTGCTGAAAAGGCTGGCTGTTCACAGAGTGCTGTATCAAAATATATTCATAGAAAGTTGACTGTAAGGAAAAAGTGTTGTAGGAAAAGTTGAACAAGCAACAGGGATGACCTCAGCCTTAGAAAGATTGTCAGGAAAAGCAAATTCAAGAAATTGGGAGAGATTCACAAAGAGCATTAAGAGTCACCACACTCTTCAGGAAAAGGGCTACAGCTATCACATTCCTAGAACCAAGCCATCAGAAGCATTTCACCTGGGGTAAGGAGAAAAAGAACTGGACTGTTGCTCATCGGTCCAAAGTCCTCTTATCAGATGAAAGTAAATTTAGCATTTCATTTGGAAATCAAGGTCTTGAGTCTGGAGGATGACTGGAGATGCAGAGAACCCAAGCTGCTTGAAGTCAGTGATGATTTGGGTGCCGTGACATCTGCTGGTGTTGGTCCATTATGTTTCGTCAAGTCCAAAGTCAATGCAGCCATCTACCAGGAGATTTTGGAGCACTTTATGCTTTCAACTGCTGACAAGCTTTATTCAGATGCTGATTTCATTTTTTCAGCAGGACTTTAGCACCTGCCCACAGTGTCAAAACCACTTCCACGTGGTTTGCTGACATGATATTACCATGATATATTGACTGACCAGCCAACTCACCTGACCTGAATCTCACAGAGAATCTATGGGGTATTGTGAAGAGGAAGATAAGTAACATTTGACAAACAATACAAAGGAGCTGAAGGCCGCTATCAAAGCAACCTGGGCTTCAATAATGCCTCAGCAGTGCCACAGGCTGATCGTCTTCATGCAACACTCCACTGAAGCATTAATTCATACAAAAGAAGCCCCCAACCAAGTATTGAGCGCACAATTAAATCTGCTTTGGAGATCTTGAACATTTCTGTTTTGTAAATCTTTTTTTGACTGATCTTTCATAAAATATTCAAATTATTTGAGATACTGATTTTTTTTCCTAAGCTGTAAGTCATAACCATCAGAATTAAAACAAAAAACTCTTTGAATAGTTCAGTTTGTGTGCAATGAATCTAGAATATAACAAAGTTTGCTTTTTGAATTAAATGACAAAAAATAAAGAACTTTTCCATGATATTCAAAGTTTTTGAGATGCACCAGTATATATATTGTACAAAGTGCAATTTTGAAAACAAGGGGAAAAAATAAACATCATTGTAGCAATTAAAAAGATTTTTTAAAGTGAAAAAACGAAAAAAAAAAGCACTGAACAATATGCAATTTCATCTAGACAGTAATTACAACATTCAAATGCTAATTAAATATAAAAAAAGACATGCTGAGGTAAAAAGACATACACTTACCAACAGAATGAAACTCTTTCTCACTTATTAGATATGATCAAAGCAATGTGATTACAATCCCTTTGTACACCAAAAGCACAAAAGCACTATTACCACATCAAATAAAACAATTTTAACGGGAATTATAAGGATGTTTTGGGAGAGGACATTACTGGAAATTATGTCTCATTTACAAAAATCACATTCAGCCCATCAGCTCTTTAATCTGACAAACTAAAGCTATAGAAAAATCGTATGTTTACACTGCAGAAAATTGTGGTTCGAATCCAATGTATTTAAGAAAGTATTTTAAAATTTTATTCAATCGCTGTCATTTTTCTGAACCAGATGCAGCAAACTATCTGAACATTAGTTTTGTGCTTATATACATGGTATTTGGGCTTTAAAACACACACACACACACACATTTGGGCTGACAGTGTGAAAAAGGGGAAAAAGGGGTGACATCATCATTTTTACAATGAGATGTCTGTTTTTGTGCAAGAGGTTACACTTACACCCACAGGTTGAGGTTACACCCACAACAACTGGCAATCATGTGGTGATTGAATCACTGCGGATTCATATCCTGAAGTAGCATTCTCATAAATCATTCATTAATCAACCATCTACAGTAAATGGACAGTTTTTACTGTATTCATGCACTATTACAGCAGTTTCACCTAGAAGAGCTATTGATAATGCTATACAGATAATAGCTAAACATGTACATTCAGATTCACACTGTGCTTCAAAATGAAAAGAATATTAATGTTCTCAAAACAGGTAAATAAGCAAGAAAGACTTGCTAAAATTCAAGTGCTTTTCTTTATTTGTGACTAAGACTGTTTTGCCACTGGAACACTGCAGTGATTTTCAATGAAGTCACACAAAGAGGTCTTTGTGTTGGAGAAAATCAGTGGGCATAAAATCTAAATAGACATCTCAAGCAGTTGAATGTGTATTTTGCTAGAGAAATTCACAATCATGTGTCACGTTTTATTTACTATGCAGTAACTATTTGAAAGATCTCTATTGGGATGTTAGTAGAGAATCAAATCCCCCACTAGCAGATACAGTTTATGAACAAAAGTATTGGGACACCTGGCTCATTCATCCTTACTGCGTTTTTTACTGTTATTATTAGTATAATTATTATTATTATGATTATTATTATCTTATCAGGATTATTGTTAGTTTTTTCCCCCAATTGTTTCCTTTTTTTTTACAGAAATACTGAATGTCCACCAGAGCACCACCACCAGTCCTAAATTCAGTTAAAATGTCTATGCATTCAAACATTGTAACCAAGTTTTAATTATAATTACTAAAGTTCTATCATTAAATAATACTTGATTATCCAAATATCATATTATAATGCTTGACTGACTGATGTTAAGAATGTACTTTCAAGTATTTAAAAAGCTGTGCCATTTAAAAAACATATACAGTGTATATTAAGTATATCATTCTGGTGAGTAAACTAAAAAAACTTACTAGCCAATGGCTAGTATTCAATTGCAAAGGTGGCAGAAACCCACAGGAAGACCTCCCTGCTTCTTTTAGTTGACAACAGCATGAAGGTTTATAAATGATTCTCATTACGAATTTGGGGAGATGTTTGTAGCATGTATCACAATGTCACATGCCTTAAAAAAAAAAAAATCACAAAAATTTTATTGAGTAACTGACAAGTAACAAGTCCAGTGCAGTTTTTCCTCGCGCTTCGGACTTTGAACCCTGGTGCCATCGTTCTCGTGCAGCTCTGTCAGAATACATTAAATTTGTGCGTGCATTATAAAATAAAACATTATAAATTTTATTTACTAATCGTTTGTGGTAATTTTGTGATTTCAATCATCATACAGTAAGCTAACCACCAGCATAAGCCACCTCTGTTTCTCATCAGAGACGTGATGAAGCACTAAAGGGTCTCTCACTGTCGGTGCTTTGTGCTATTTCTGCATCTTTCTCTAATAGTTTTAAATATTTTCACACTGCCGGCATGTTTGCTGCATTATTTGATCGCGTTTTCGATTCATATTATTCAGCCTTTCTCTTATTCGGCCGAACACCAAAATACATTTAAAATACATTAATTTCGGCTCCCAAATATTCGGTGCATCTCTAACAGAAACACCTGAATTCAATAATTAAGAGGTGTGTCCCAATATGTTTGTCCATATAATGTACTATGACCCAAAAAAAACCAAAAAAAAAACAATTGACAATCTCTGCAATTTTCTCTCCAGGTCAACTTTCATTCTTTGGCATGTGCTGCTTTTCTGGGATGAGAGAAGCATGCAAGAACACATGTATTGTCATTAAGTGTAAATATTTTATGCTCAGTAATGCATATAAAAACGATGGGTTACTTAACGTAATCCCAGGTTCTTTGATAACAGAGTGAGGTGTTTCACTATGGGAATCGCTTTGGGCGTGACCAACTACGGAAGCTCCTATGCCACCACGTCTGTCTTTGACAGACAGGTCGACCTGAGATCAGGCTCCGCCCCTACCTATATTACTCAGGTCGACCCCTACGAAGTCATTAAGAGAGATTTCTTCCCGTTCCTATGCAAGGAGGGAAGTGTTGGTGAAACACCTCACTCTGTTATCAAAGAACCTGGGATTACGTTAAGTAACCCATCGTTCTTTTTCTAACTTCGCTCGGTGTTTCACTATGGGAGATATAGACCACTCCCGGATTGCAACGTACGCTATACCAATCATATGGGACTTGACGTGCTGACTCCTAACACTGCATGAGCTAAGGATGGCTCAGACACGTTCAGTCTATAAAATCGCACAAAAGTGTGCGGTGTGGCCCAGCTTGCTGCAGCACAGATCTCCTGGACCGAAACGCCTCTGAGTAAGGCCCATGATGTCGCCATGCCCCTAGTTGAGTGGGCCCTTAAGCCCTTGGGCGGTTGGGAACCTCTGCATGCATATGCTAAGGAAATAGCTTCTACAATCCAGTGGGACAGTCGCTGACGTGACAATGGCTTCCCCTTGTGAGGAGTAGCCCATGACACGAACAGTTGGTCATTTTTCCTGAAACCTGCTGTCCTTTCTACGTACACACGAAGTGCTCGTACAGGACACAAGGTATTCAACCTCCTCTCCTCTGGAGAAGAGAACGGAGGAGGGTGAAAAGCTGCAAGATCTGTAGTTTGACATCTATATGACGAATCCACTACTTTAGGTACGAAAGCCGGGTTAGGGCGAAAGGAAACCCTTGGAAACACTGCAGAAAACTGCAGACAAGATGGGCTGACCGACAGTGCCTGTAAGTCACTCACCCTCTTAGCTGACACCAGCGCTAACAGTAGTGCTGTCTTGAGCGAGAGAAACTTTAACCCTATAGCTTCCAATGGCTCAAAAGGGTGTTGAGAAAGGGCCTCTAAGACTGTCGACAAATCCCACAATGGGACCATTCGCCTGGCCCCTGGCCTCTTACGTCGTGCCCCCTTCATAAATCGACTTATTAAAGGGTGCTGACCTGCTGTCTTGTCCCCAAAACCCACATGACAAGCAGATATAGCCGCTAAGTATACCTTTATCGTATAAAAAGCTTTCCCTTTATCCAGCAGATCCTGCAGGAAACATAAAATGTCCCTCACTGAACATTGAAAAGGGACAATATGAATCCGTCCACACCATTCATCAAAGACTCGCCATTTATTACTATACAGTGAACGAGTGGAAGAGGCTCTTGCACTCTGTATAGTGTGTATGACCGATGGGGGCAGACCCGCTGCACTTAAATTCCACCTTTCACGTGCCAGGCCCAGAGAGCTATCCTGTCTGGGTGAGGATGGATTTCCCCCCCCCGCTTGTGACAGGAGGTCCCTCCGGGGAGGGAGGGGCCACGGCTGACCCGACAGTAGTTGAACAATCTCGGCCACCCAAGGTCTGGAAGGCCAACGTGGGGCTATCAGTATCAGCGACAATCCCATTTCCCTCACCCTGGCTAGAGTGGGTGAAATCAGGCTCAGAGGGGGAAATGCATACAGCAGGACATTTGGCCATTGGTGGGCTAAAGCATCCACACCCAATGGTGCATTTCCGTCTGCCAGAGAGAAGTACAGATGACATTGGGCGTTTTCCTGCGAGGCGAAGAGATCTACGACCGCCTGGCCGTATCTCTGCCATATCTGTTTCACCACCTGGGGATGAAGCTTCCACTCTCCGTACAGGGGATTTCCTCTGGACAACAAGTCTGCCCCCCTGTTCAATATCCCTGGAACATGGGTTGCCCTGATGGATAAAAGACTTATGTCGCACCACACAATCAGCTCTTTTGCCAGCTGGTGCAGCTGAAGAGAGCGTGTGCCTCCCTGTCGGTTGATATAAGCAACCACTGTGGAATTGTCTGTTTTCACTAAAACATGCCGACCCCTGATGAAGCTCAGAAAATGTTTCAGCGCTAGAAACACTGCCAACAATTCCAAGTAATTTATGTGTTTGTGAATTAGCTGAGGGGGCCAAACGCCGTTCACAGTTCTGCCCATTAGAGTCGCTCCCCAGGCCTTTAATGATGCGTCCGTCGTCATAGTGACTCTCGACGACACTGCCCCCAGGGGAATCCCCGATCTGAGGGTCGTGGGGCTTTTCCAATGTCTGAGCGCTCTGACGCACGCATACGTCACTCTCACCTGTCGGTTGAGATGACGCCGAGAACACAGATGCAGATGCGCGACCCAGCGCTGAAAGTCTCTCATTATTAGTAGTCCCAGTCGTACTACACATATCACTGAAGCCATTAAGCCCAGCATTCTCAGGCACAGTCTGAACGGGACAATTTTCCCCGTCTGAAAACGGGAGAGACACTGAGTGAATGACGCGATCCTCCTCTCTGTCAGAGTGACTCGATAAGAGAGGGAGTTTATACTGAGCCCCAGATATTCTGCGTGCTGAGCTGGCTCTAAGCGGCTCTTTTCCATGTTTATTCTGAATCCCAAGCTGTCGAGATGCAATAACACCATATCTGCGTCTTTGATTGCTTGCTGTTTCGACGAGGCGCAAATCAGATAATCGTCTATGTACGACAGTATTCTTATCCCCCTGTTTCTCAATGGGAAAAGTGCTGCTTCCACACATTTGCTGAATACTCTTGGTGCTAGACACAGACCAAAGGGCATTGTCTGAAATTCGTAAGCAGTGCCTCGAAAAGCAAACCTGAGAAACTTCCTGTGAGACGGGTAAATATCTATGTGAAAATACGCGTCTGACAGATCGATCGTCACAAACCAGTCGTTCTGGCGGATGGATCGACAAAGTGTTTTGTGTGTCAACATTTTGAATGAATATTTCCGTAGGTGCTTGTTTAACACACGGAGATCTAGAATTGGACGCAGAGATATGCTCCCCTTCTTTGGGATCACAAAGTAACGGGAATAAAAGCCCTGACAGCTCACTTCCTTTGGCACTACTCTGATGGCTCGTTTTTCTAAAAGAGAGTCTATCTCGGCCGTCAGGACGCGAGCTGACTCTCCCTCGGCCACTGAGGCTATTATACCATTGAATCTGGGTGGTTTCATGGCAAATTGAAGCCTGTATCCCCGTGAAATCGTGTTTACAACCCACGGATGAGCTGCGCATGCGCGCCAACTGAGTATGCGAGCCGAGAGAGGTCCCCTGTATACTTCCCCAACGCCGGCGCGTTTTGATGACGTCATTACCGTCTCCGCGCTGACCCCTTCTGGGGGTGCGCGCGCTCCCTCCAGCGGAGAGGCTAGGGATACACATCTCAATGTTTGGATTTTTTTGCAATCTATCGCCCTCGGCTGTCTGCCTGGCTGTGATAGTGAAACATTTATTGTGTTTAATGAGTTGGGGGAGCAAGTCGCCCTCAGCCTGTGGCCTGGATGCGATAATGCATTTTTTATTAAACATTCCCCTGAACTGATGGGCGTTTGAAAACCCAGTGTAAGTGCTTGGTGACACTTGAGAACGTTTTGAACTTGATTGCTTATAGCTGGAGCCCTTACTGAACTGAGAACAACAGGGCTGGACCCCCTCTTTCTCTTTGCGGGCGGAGAGAAAAGTGACGGGGAACATTCGCGTGTCAGGTCGCACGCTTCTTCTTCCGATCCTCGGGGTGGGGTGGGCGGTATCTCGCCGCCGCGGCCGCAAATGAATGTTTCCCCCCGGGTCCGGAGCCATCAGATCTCGGACGATAGCCCACTTGCTGTCCGCTGGGAGGCGGTCTCACACTCCTAGCTCCCGTCTGTCTTCCTCTCGCCGCAGCGGCTGCTGCAAAACCTTGCCGTGCTGGCTGAGAGGGTGGTCGCGGTGTTTGCTTGCGCGGTAAACAGAGGTTAAAAGCCTCGTCCTCCTGTTTCCTGAGGGTGCTGGTTTCTCTCATTTTCTCGAGAGCTGGTCCGAAAAGGCCCTTAGTTGGGTCGAACGCAGCGTCCATCACCTCAGCTTTTTGAGCGTCGCCTAAACCAGACAGGTTCAGCCATAACGCTCTCTCACCTGAAATGGCCAAGCCCATAACACGGCCACAGCCCTGAACTTTGCCACGAGAAGAGCGGAGAATTAGGTCGTTTACCACACATATCTCGTCCCAGAGAGCTGGGTTCGGCACTCCTGTATCTAATTGTCGCCCCATCTCCTCCAAAATCTCCGCCTGGTACGCTGACAGTAAAGTCACCGCGTTCAGCGAGCACACTGACTGCGCCGCATACTTGTACATCCTCTGATAGATGGACGCGGTCAGGCGCTCCATCTTGTTCGGCAGCGAAATTTGGGAAGAGGCAGAAATAGATCGACGATATGGATGGAGGTGATAGGCCACTGAAGACTCTATCGCTGGGGGTCCGGCCAGCCCCAGCTCTCCCATTCCTTGGATCTCAAGTTTAGAGCATCCCTTTGTCGGGAGCTTGCTCTTAAAGGGGCTACCCCAATGGCGGGACATCTCCTTCATGCACGCCGGCACGGCGGGTAGGAGTTGTCTCGTTGTGGTTTGAGCAGGCGGTAGCCTTTTCCCGTCATAAAGGTCCCTCTCTGCTCCCTCTGAATCCTGGGCCACGCTAGGCCCAGTTTTGCCGCGGCTCGCTTGCATACCTCGTGCAGGTTACTGTCTGCCTGAGAGCCAGTGTCAGTCGCGCTAGGAGGTCTAGACTGCTGGACAGGGAAGAGAGAGTTGTCTTCCTCCTCCTTTTCGTCCATGTCCAAGTCGAGGAGGTCAGAGTTAGCATCGCCCTCTGCGTCCTCATCTCCCGGCTCCTCATCCTCGTGTGCGAGAAGGCCATCGAACAGAGTAGGCATATCCGGGGATTCGGCTTCCATCATCTCAGCCCAGCTCGTCGTAGTAGCTCGCTGATGATCGTTAGCCTTAGTTTTCGCAATGGCTCCAGCCAGACATTGGTCCTGCTGACTAGCCACCGCCACTCTCAGCCTTCTCTCCAAAATTTTAACCGGCAATGACGCACAGTGAACGCACGTTTGTGGGTCCGCAAGCGACGTTTGAGCGTGCTTGGCGCCCATGCACACAATGCACATGGGATGGGGATCCCTGCCCGAGACGGTTGCTTCACATGATGATGGACACGGGCGGGGTGCGGGTTCCTTCTTCGACTCATTCCCTTTGGCAGGGGTAATGACTGTCGACATGACGGCTGGAGAGAGAAAGAGTGATTCGAAGACTCGTCGCAACACGTTAGTCCGATTAATGGTTCACAGGGTAGTTAGCCCTTTTCGCGGCTCGCCCTGACGCGTAAAGCCTATGGTGGCTTGACACCACTGAAAATCCTATCGTCGTGATAACACGCGATAATCTGAACAGAATAGCTCGCCTTGACGCAGACACTATTCGGTGTGACACTCAACACAGTACCAATCCAATCCACTGATGTCACGTTCGGTAGCGTACTCCAATGACGGCCCGCCAGTTGAACAGTTAAGCGAAATCAGCGAAAAGTTCGGACTTGCTGAGAGAGCTTGTAGTCCCTCACGGGAAGAAAGCGAGAATGACTTCGTAGGGGTCGACCTGAGTAATATAGGTAGGGGCGGAGCCTGATCTCAGGTCGACCTGTCTGTCAAAGACAGACGTGGTGGCATAGGAGCTTCCGTAGTTGGTCACGCCCAAAGCGATTCCCATAGTGAAACACCGAGCGAAGTTAGAAAAAGAACTTGCCTAATATTTACAAAGACATCAAAAAGGTTTAAAGGTGAAGTGTGTAATTAGTGTCATTAGTGATCAAACCCTCTCTCCCCCAGTTTGCCACAGGTCAGCAGAACAGATAGCTCTGCCCCAAACCCCCATCCATTGAGCCAATGCTACTACAGTATGTCAGGCTGCTCAAACCACCAGAACGATGTTTTGATAGTGCCATAAACTCAACCAGTGAATTTTGTACTTATAGCTGTCTCGGCATAATAAACTGAGCATTCTAAAGTATACAAATTACACACTCCACCTTTAATGAAGGGTTCCTACTATTGTGTTTGTAACCTGAACTTGATGTGATTCCAATGCCAGTTGATTTCAAGCGACTCTTCATCTGAAAGAAAACAGTCAATGAGACACAGCACATGCCAACATACAGAATTCACCACAGAGCTTAACGTTCTTTGTAATACGAGGCAATACATTTCCATGTTAAATGTTTTCTATGAAGTCTATAAGGTTTAATAAAGCATGTGTGATATTTGTTGAAAATCTTAAATGAATAAAGCTGCTTAAACCAAGTAGCCTAATATGGACTATATTGGTAGGGAAACAATATTAAAGCATACACTACCATTCAAACGTCTGAGGTCAGTATAATTTTGTTTTTAATAAATTGATATTTTTATTCAGCAGGCATCCATTAAATTGATCTTTTGACAGTAGGGTTAGACATTTATAATGTAACACTTTTTGTTTCAAATAAATGCTGATATTTGAAATGCTTTCTATTCATTAGAGAATCCTGAAAAAGAAAGGAATAGATATTAAGCAACACAACTGTTTTCAGCATCGATAATAGTAAGAGATATTTCTTGAACACCATATTAGAATGATTTCTGAAGGATCATATGACACCGAAGACTGGAGTAATGGCTGCTGAAAACTCAGCTTCCTATCAGAACAATATGAGGCCTACATTTTAAAATTGATTAAAACACAAGTTATTTCAAAATGCAATATTATTTCAATGTTTTAATTTTTGATTAAATAAATGCAGCCATGGTGAGCATAAGACACTCAACCGACCCTAAACTTTTTAACAGTAGTGTATAGACCTATTAATAGTGTCTGAAGTAAGCTTTCATTTTTACAGTAGGCTACATGTATATCCAAAAAGGCTATAATTAAAGTCAGGATAGACTATTATGTGTGAATAAAAATGATCCAAGTGTCATTTTGTGTCACACAAAATGATGCAAAATTCACCAGATTATCAGAACTAACAGATGAAATGTGGCATGACAGTGTTGCAGTAAGCTATGAAACTATGACATCAGATTTCTACAAATACAATGCCATGGCACTAGAAATTCAGAATCACTGGTTATGCACTGTGCTTGCTTGTGCCACTGTCAAATTCACAATCACAATATGAATATATGGAGCTTCCTGTTTACAGACTCTTAGATAACACTAGATAGATAGTAGTAAATCTCAAATTACATATTACTTAGCGAAAGACCTAGAACTTAGTCCAAAGTATAATGAAGCATGAGGTGATGAAAGAGAAGGACTTCCTTTTTGTTGTAATCTTAACAACTAACAGGAACATCAAAGAGCACCGCAACTATATTTTGCCTAAAGATGCCTAGTAGCCATTACCACAGGTCTCTGTGCACGTCTAGTTCCTTTGCTCCATGTGACAGAAGCCTGGATTAACAGGATTAACATTTATGTTTCTAGAACAATACTGTAAGGCATCACTGAAGTTGTGTAACTGAACCTCAGTGTAACCAGGTAACAGTAAAAACTAAGAATTTATCTGGCAGCTAGTCTCAGCAACTATGGTACAAAAACACCATCATACAGTAGTTAAATAAAAACCATGTCCCATATTTTCCAGTTAACAGATATGAGAGCCAGCTGCTAAGAAACAACTTTTTGTTTATCTATAAAAACTGCTTTGGCATTAGTTTGCATGTAAATGTGTTTCATCAACCTCTTAATTGTTTATTTAGGGATGGATACATAGTCAAAAATGGGCTTAAATCCAGCACTGAGTTAAAGTGCAACCGAAGCTGTAGCTCTGTCCTCCACATATGAGGAAGTCCACACTTGTTTGTTTTTCCTACAACTTCACATAGTTTCAATCTTGTGCCAACAATCCCAACCCTTGCCAAGATTACTGACTGCAAGAACACAGTTAGTGACACTCCTTATTAAAAGAATCCTAAACATAAACAGCCATTTTCTTTGCTGTGGAAAGCAGAAATAGCATGTGCCGCTGTTTTGCATACAGTATCAATCTATTTACCAGATGTGGGAGTCATGAGGATCATGATGGTCAACAGATCTATCCACGTCAAACAGCACTGAAACAAAATCAAATCAAAAGGAAGTCATTTTTACCAAATGATGGTAAGAACAATATAATATCATGTACAGCAAAAAAAAAAAAAACGGTGTAATCTGTGCTTTCAAGTCCTGCCTCACAAGCTAACCAGCCCACAAAGGCACACCACTGTAATACCATGATGCTTTTTTTGTTTTCATGCCAAATTGTACAGCCTAATCTTAAAGACCCACCTTAAAACTCAAGGCATTTTGAAATAGACTGGGACTATTTTGCTTTAATTTTTCCTTTGTTTAGTGGAAAGAAAACCAAAAAACATTGAAATGTTTTTGTCCATTACACTTTATCTATTTGCATCAGATTCAGACGTTTTCAATTACAACACATGGGATATCATTAAAGGCAATTTTCTGACAGTTATTTTCTTTTTTTGATGCACTGAGCCAGAAATATCCACTTCTGTAGCACTTCCATACACCAAAATTTCCAGGTCAGAAAAATGATGACTTTTTTCCCTGGCAGTTTCCCTGACAGATGTCTCAATGTGCTGTGATCAATCAACTAGGGAGGTAAATGAGGTGATATCTATCAGTTAACAATTTACCTTATTCACCTGTGGTATCTGGCCTGGATTACTTCTATTCATTTATACATCTATTGATTATCATCACCGTTTTTAATCACAGCCTTCTTGTTTTCAGTCGAGAGTTCGTGACATTTAACCATTATAGGGCTCTGTTTAGTCAGCAACAGACTATCAACTGAATTAAAGAAAAAAACTCTTTCTTAAAATACTACAGTGATTTCCGAAGGCAAGATGAGAGCCATTCACGTTGACTCCTGCCTCAGGACCTCATGTCTATTACATGTTTTATTCATAGTCGGGTCACTGTTATACACTTGTTATGCACAAGTTGTACGCTGTCGCATTTAAGAGGAAAACTGTTTTTCTCACAAGTTGTTATAACTACACCTGCCAATAAACTGATTGATGCGTTATTATTAAGGTTAAGTAGCCCGTATGTATGGTGAAACTGACATGTTATGACCAAAAAACCATTATATCTCACGCAATTCTTCTGCAGTTGAACAGGCTACCTCATGTCTGCGCAAACTCCATTTGATTAGTTTACAGTAAACAACAGTGCGCTCAACATCAGTCAGCATGATGAGACTCTCCTGACTCATATCAAGCTGCAGATAGTGGTTTGTGCGCTCACCTATCATAAAGCACTAAAAAGACGCATTTGAATTATTTCTGCGCTTTATTACAGAAACACACTGAATAAATATATAGGGTTATTATTGAGCCCTTTAAAATATCTAGTCTTCTTCCATTAAGTTGGTACTGAGCAAAGAGCCTTTCAATATCCTATAACAAAAGTTTACGTTGCGTATATGAATAAGAATATTAATAAAACAAATGTCTTGTTTTAAAACTTGATGTCACGCTCTGAGAATAAACTTACCTTCAAAGTCAAGCACAGAACGACGCGACTCAAAATTAACGCAGACAAATAACGGCTTTTGGTCGTCAGCCTCGACGAGACAGTATTTATAATTCAGTTAGTGAATATGGGTCCCCGAAAAAGTTATGACCTTAAAAGAACAAAGATGTAATTTATTTGACAGATTACACCTGTCACAGACAACGCTTTTCAACCTATTTTCAGCGCGTCTCTTTTTAAAGGCATAGCAGGATTCACTGGAATATTCCACCGGAAATGACGTCGAACAGTTCTCGTTCTTTCTCTAAGCGCATCGCAATTAAAGAACAAACAAACACCACGGCACGATGAGGCTGTTCAGCATCACCCGTCTCGAGCCTTGTCCATCTGCGAGAACTGGAGGGTGCAGGACAGAGTAGATGGAAAAAAAGTTGAACACTTTCTGATTCCCAAGTGTGTGTGTGTGTGTGTGTGTGTGTGTGTTAAATTCATATATACAATTATTTATTTGTATTATTATATATGATTATAAATATTTTTAATTATTATCACTGTATCCTGTGCTATATCCTGACAATACGTCAAAGTTATACTGTGGTAACTGCACAGTATCTGTGGAATAAATGCTGTCACTGTAAAAAAAAGAAAAAAGTTTTATTCTTGTTTAAGACCTATGAACTTGTTCACAATATGTTACTGAATTAATTTAAAGTGCCTTTTTTGTTAGAAGATGTCATAATGTTTGAGGAAATAGCCGCATGATTGACAATATATATTTAAATGTTAGCCGTTATAAATTAAAAGTAAAATGTGCACAAGTTTGCTGATATGCAGGGATCACCATAAACCGTTTCTGCCAACGTTCTTACAAAGAATTTCACCACACAACTTGAGTAACAACAACAAAAGCAGAGACATGGAAGGATAATGCAAATCTTTAATGTTTTTTTTTTTTTTTTTTCATTGAATCTAACATGGCTATTTAAACTTAAATTAAAAATGTAGTTTCACCAAAGCTTAATTTCTGTCATTAATGACCTCAAATGTGAGGTGTAAATGTGAGGTTTTTTTGAAATTCCATCTCGCAGAAGCTTTTCGGACATGTGTAGCGGACCTTGTAGTCCTGACAGACCCCTCCACCCTGTTGATCATTCACACATTCAAAGCCCTCAAGTGGATCGAATCTGCAGAATGAGAGCAGATGGCTGTTAATCATTACAGAATTACATATGAAATGAATTTGTTTATAATATCTTTAGTCCTACTCTTGAAAAAGGTTTCCAGTCAGCAGTGCAGGGCTCCCACTAACGGTTGTGACAACCTCAATAGCAATGGGCAGATATGTGACATGTGATGTACAGACATATGGTGATGTCTGAATTTCTTTCCACATCTCACGATCTCCTGGATTATCAGGGTCATCTCTGTCAAACCAAGATGTCCTACAAACTAATGCAGGACATTAGTAAACGTCATATATCAAATATTATGAATATCCCAATAGAGCCTTTAAAACTGCATTTTCAATCCCAGAGAGAGAAAAGTTTCACACTTGTTAATTTAGATTCTTGTTTCTTACCTGGGGTCATGTGACCCTGGAGGGCAATAATTTGGTGTAAAGTGCAGATTGTGAAAAGTGTTAAGATGTTAAAGATAGATTCCCAGCAACAGACACCCAACCTTATCGTAAAGTGGCAGTATTTATTTAATTCATTTATTAATGCATTTGTTCACTCATTATTATAGGTACGTTCTAAGATGCAGACACATTCACCATTGTTTGGAGTATAGATATGAATGCGTAGATGCCCCATAAACAAAGGTTTCTATGGGCTGCTACACATAAGCTTTGGTGCCATCAAAGCCAGTCCATGAGCAATGAAAAAGCAAGCTGAACAAATTCAACCAATGTTATTATTTACATGTATGAATATCTATATCTGCAATAGACTTCAGCAGATTATTAGGAGTTAATTTATCCTGAAACAGCAGAGTTCACCCCAAAATAAAAACTCTGTCATTATTTACTTACCTGCATTCTCTCTTGTGTTGAACACAAAGGGAAATAAGCCTATGTGCATAATCAAACAGTTCTGGGGTCTCACTTATAAACATTGTGAACGCACAAAATGGCCATAGATATATGCATAAGCAATTTTCCACACACATATCAGGATTTATCAAAAATAAACCTGGCATAAATATGTAACCACCATAAGGACATTCTAGATGATGCGTATAAACAATTCTCATCTGTAAAAGGATATTCCATATCTTTGGGAGTTTGTTGGATGCATTAACATGTCTAGAGTAGTCGAATGTGGCATCTACGCATAGATATCTTATAGCTATGCTTTAAACAATCGCAGAGACACCATGCATTATATAAACAGTCAATTCAAGATTTGAGGGGAAAATTGTCATATTGTGACATGTTAATTGAAGACTGTTTTATTTATACTTCGTTTTATAGTCCGAAAAGTCTTTTCATGAAAAACTTGAAAATACCGTTGCCAATATATAACATGAGGATGCACAATGCTATGGCTTTACGTAAACAGATCGCATGCTGTGTATGTCTGAACGATGACACTAACAACACAAATTTGTAGATAAGAACATTAACCCCGGCTTATATAGTTTGAAATGCCAGTGTATGAATACCCAGGATTAACTGCTAACCCAAAAACCAGAACAGTGTGAAATGTGAATCAAGATAACCAAGGATATAGAATGACCCAGGGTTAACTAGTTCAAGTGTGAAAAACCCTAATGATTTTTATAACAGAAAATAATACGGACGATGAATAACGCCATTTTTTTTTTACATAGATTTTTCTTCATATATTTTGTCATACATGACATGTTAACCCAATGGTATGTTACTGTAATTTGGCATTTAACTATAGAATCACTTTGTCTTCAGTCCAGTTTCCTTTATCAGCAGTAGTATTTGTTGTGTAAATGTCACTCACTTGAGCAAAATGTCTCTGGGCATGAGAATCGCACTTTATAATCATCACAAACCCCTCCTCCTGTCTGGCCTGCATTTACACAAGCAAACCCAGAGGCTGGATTATACCTTCACAAACATAGAAAAAAAATTCATAAGTAAATTTTTTTTTCTCTACAAAATGCTGTCAGAAGCATATGCCTTGTAAAGCAATGTTTTGATAGACTTACACTTGAAAGCTGTCTCCAGTTATATATGCTGCCTGACCAGAGATGGTCTGAGCCTCTATTCCGATTGGATTAGCACATATTTCTCCAGGGTACAAACTGAGAAGTTTAGACAAGAGTTCAGAGTCGCTTCCATTTGTTTTAGGGTCATCGGAATCAAACCACCTGGTTACGCACGCTGAATAAGACAGCACAGAGGATTTTTTTAATCACACAAAAAATTTATAATACTAACAAAATAAATTCATACTACGGTACACAGGAAATTTGAATATTTAGGATTATGATACATACTTGTGTTGCAGAAACTTAATGGACATGTGAAGCGGACCCTGTAGTCTTGACAAGCCCCATTCTTACACACCAAGCCCTGTAACGGGTCATATCTACAAAAAAATATCAAATATATTAACTGTATTCATAAAATGGAATTCATAAGCAGTTTTGTGCAAAGGATTTTGCAAAGGTGTGCCTGAAGATTCAGAACAAGCAATGATTAAGCTTTTCATGTCTGTTTTACATCGCATTAAGAAATAACAGCATAGTCTATTTTAATTGGAGACATTTGAATGGAGAATGTATGATACCGTACACTACAAAAATGTTTCCAGGTGGCAGTGCAGGGGTCCCACTAATGGTTGTGACCTCTATGGCGATGGGCTTAGGGCAGACCTGTAGTGGGTATCTTATCATGAGTAACGACAGCGTCTCATTGTCTCCTACTCCACCGGGGTCATCTCGGTCAAGCCAGGGCGTCCTACATTCTAATAGAGGAAAACCAACTGGGTCAAATCTTCTCATTTAAGATCAAAATGTCAGACCAATAACACAACTTTTTTTATTGTAGAAGAATTACCCAATATCTAGGTTAAGACAGTTTTACAAATTTAAATTTTATGATCTGTTTTAGTTTATCATATAGCTTTTAACATATACCTTTATATAATTTAAGGTGAACAAGCAATTTAGACAATTTTATGATTTGTAAACTGTTGCTGGATCAGTTTAGTGTGCAAATGTCACTCACTTGAACACCATTCATCTGGGCAGGTGAAGCGCACCTTATAGTCAGCACAAAATGGTTTTAAGTGTTTGCAAGAAAACCCAGATGCTGAAATAGATCTTCAGAAAATACAAAATAATTTAAGAACATCATTTTAAAAAAGTAGACAGAGTTTGTTTCTTGAGATACTCAGTGTTACAACTTAATAGGCTCACAGTTGAATGTAATTTCCAGTTTGATACACCGGCTGGCCAGAGACGGTCTGAGCCTGTATTCCGATTGGATTAGGACATATTTCTCCAGGGTAATTTTGGTGAAGGGTTGTCAAGAGTTCGAAATCGCCTCCTTTTGTAGGGTCGTCAAAATCAAACCACCTTGTTACACACTCTGATGAATGCCATACAGAGAAAATCGTCAAGTCAAAAACAAAACAAACAAACTATATAACAGTAGATAAAATTAATATACATACTTGGTTGGCAAAAACTCCTTGGACATGTGAAACGGACCTTGTAGTCCTTACACCACCAAATCAACCACCACCATCCATGTAGTGGTTGATTCACACAAGCAAAGCCCTGTGCTGGATCATATCTGCAGAAAAAGACATCATTCTGTGAATGAAACTCCATATTTCAGTACTTTCACTCAAGTACAGAAATGGTTGGAGTTGCAAGGGCTAAACTGAAAGTGATCTGCAACAGATATTCTATGCATAGAAGCAATGCAAACGTTTCTATGCATAGAAGCAATGCAAATGTTTGGTGGAATATGCATATTGTCTTTAGATTAACAATGCATCCATATCATTATTTACTTTATTTGAAGGAAGTTTAAAATGGATCATATAAAATTGTTTGTCGTACATTGGAAAATGTCCATCGGGCAGTACAGGGATCCCACTAGTGGTTGCGACCTCAATAGCGATGGGCTGAACACAGACCTGTAGTGGGTATTTCAACAGGATTGATGACAGAGTCTCCCAGTCTCCGTCTTGATCTGGATCATCTTGGTCAAACCAGGGTGTCCTACATGCTAACAGAGGAAAACCAGCTTGATTAATACCATCATCTCATCCAAAACTGTTTTAGAAAGGAAAAATTTAAAATATTTTTCATCTGATATTATTTTGCATGACATTTCTGCAAATCACACCTACAGTTCTTTATAATGGAAGGTGAACAAGCGTTTTATGATATTGCAAACTGCTAATCAGTTATTTGGTAATTACCTAGTGAAAAATAAATATACTAAAATATATTTGAAATACATTTAATTTATGCCAAGTATACTACAAATACATTTACACTTGTACTTAGTAAATAAGGGGTCAATATTTGAAATTGAGATTTATGCATAATCTGTAAACTGAATAATTAAGATAAATAAAAATGATTTGGCTGAGATACAAGTATTTAAAATCTGGAATCTGAGGGTGCAAAAAATAAAAAATCTAAATAGAGAAAATCGCCTTTAAATTTGCCTTAATGACTTTCTTAGCAATGCATATTACTAATCAAAAATTAGGTTTTGATATATTTATGCTAGGAAATTTACAAAATATCTTCATGAAACATGATCTTTACTTGATATCTGTCACAGTGTCTGGTCTGTGTTTCCCTGGGTGTCCACTAGTGTTCTCACTTCCCCATAGCATCACCCCACTGCAGGCACTTCAATTCCCACAAGCCTTTGTCCCATTCATCCCCGTTAATTGCACACCTGTTAATCACACTCAGCTGTTCACACTTTCATTTTTTGCACCTGTCCATATATACCCAGTTTGTTTCTATCTGTTTCATGGAGTCCTTGTTTTATGTCACCTAGCTGCTTTCTCGTGTTCCCTAGTGTTTTTCGTGTTTCTTGTTCTTGGACTGCTTTTGGATTCTCCCTAATAAACACTGCAAATTGGATCTCTCTGTTTGTGTGTAAGTTCGTGACAATATCCTAATGATTTTTTTTAGCATAAAAGAAAAATAAATAATTTTGGCCCACACATAACATTGTTGGCTATTGCCACAAATATATGAATGGTTTTGTGGTCCAGGGTCACAATTTTGATTGTGCTTAAGGCAGACTTTATCTTGCATTAAAGACTGATATTATTATAAAGATCATGCAACCCTTCAATAGCAATATTAAAACACATTTTATGCCTAATATTGAGAAATATGCATTGTGCAGAAATATTACTCCAAATAAAGTTTAATTATAATTTTATTTCGGTAAGTCTTGAGCGATTTGTCAGTAAATGCGTTAATAGATTTGAACTATACTTAGTTTGAAATAAATGTATTTTAATAATATTATATATATTGTTGTTTGTTTGTTTTACAAGGGAGCACACTGGGTCTGTTTTTGTATGCAAACCTTACTCACTTGAACACCATTCATCTGGGCAGGTGAAGCGCACCTTATAGTCAGCACAAAATCCTGGTTTTACATGTGTGCAAGAAAACCCAAATGCTGAAATATGCCTTCAGAAAAGACAAAATCATTTATGAACATCATTAATAAAAATAAAAAAAATTTACAATTATTTAGTTTCTTCACATACTCAATGTTACAACTCCATAAACTCACAGTTGAATGTTATTTCCAGTTTGATACACAGGATCTCCAGAGACAGTCTGAGCCTCTATAGCAATTGGATTTGGACATATTTCTCCAGGGTACTTTTTGAGAATGGTAAACAAAAATTCAAAATCGCCTCCATTCGTATCAGGGTCGTCAGTATCATACCACCTTGTTACACACTCTGAGGAATAACATGTAGAGAAAACTGTTATAACAAAAAAAAAATCATATAAAAAACTATTAATTAGATGAAATAAATATTCATACTTGGTTTGCAAAAACTCCTCGGACATGTGAAACGAACTTTGTAGTCCTTACACCACCACTTCCACCACCACCATTCAATCAGTGGTGGATTCACACAAGTAAAGCCCTGAGTTGGGTCATATCTGTGGAAAAGAAATAAAGTACATATTCTAACATTGTTGTAATAACATTTTATAATATGCTAGGAATTTTAGTGTTTTGTATGTAGAATTGTCTGATTAATATGATGAAGATGTGAGACAGTACAATTTATTGCATGACTGCTCTTAAAGCTCCAGTTTAACATGCTGCTCTATGAGACAAATTTTTAAATTATATTTAAATTCAGGGAAAATAAATGGGCAATTGTATAAGCAACAATATTTAAAAGTATTTAAAATAAAGCACAGTGATGCAGGCAAGTGTTATAACTGCTGTCTACTTTAAATGTTACATTTACATTTCCGTGAATGTATATGTGTAAACAGGCAATGAGGATGCATTCTCTTCAGGTCTTAAACTCCATATTTCAGTACTTTCCTTCAAGTACAGAAATGGTTGGAGAGGCAAGGGCTAAACTGAAAGTGATCTGCAACAGATAATCTGTGCAACAATGTATGCATATCATTATTTATTTTATAAAAAAATAAAAAATAAATAAAATGAACATATAAACAATGTTTGACTTACATTGGAAAACGTGCATCCGGCAGTACAGGGATCCCACTAGTGGTTGCGACCTCAATAGCAATGGGCTGAGTGCAGACCTGTAGTGGGTATTTCAACATGATTGATGGCAGAGTCTCAGAGTCTCCTATTATATTTGGATTATCTTGGTCAAACCAAGGTGTCCTACATGCTAACAGAGGAAAATCAATTAGTAAATATCATCATTTTATCCAAAATCATCAAACGGTCATCACACTGATTTCTGTTTTAGAACGGAATAATTTTTAAGCTTTGATATTATTTTGCATGACAGTTCTGCATATCATACCCACAGTTCTTACTACTTTTTATAATGGAAGGTTAATAGGTATTACAGACAATTTAATATTGTGAACCGCAGGTCATTTATTTAGTAACAAGCTGGGTCTGTTTTTGTGTGTAAATGACACTTACTTGAACACCATTCCTCTGGGCAGGTGAAGCGCACCTTATAATCATCACATATTCCACTCTGGTTTGAATTTATGCACTCAAACCCAATTGTTGAATTATATATCCTGAAAAAAAAGAAAAGAATAACCTTTACATATAAATTAATGTGCTATATAATTTTTGTTATAATGGTTCAAAACAATACATGAAACCATTGTAATGATTTCATACACTCACACTTCTGAAATGAAAATGGAGGTTTCATTTGATGGTATCCCGGAGACTGGCTCTACATCTATATCGATTGGATTTGGACATATTTGTCCAGGATATATATTGAGAAGGTCAGCCAAGAGCTCACGGTCTCCCTTTTCATCACTGGGGTCATCTTGGTCAAACCACTGAGTTACACAACCTAAAAATACACACACAAAAAAGGACACCTTTTAAAGGAGACCACACGAGGCCCTTTCAGTGTTTCATATGAGTCATATTTCTTTTTTTTTATTATAAAGAAGAAAATCAGACCTACTCTGAGTGGAAGGTGAGATAAGTGTACCTACAAGTAATGACAGACAAGGGGTGTTAGCATATTTTTTTTTTTCAAATACAAATATCAGTATTAAATGGTTTTAACGACAGCTTCCCTTTTTAATCAAACTTACTTGTAACAATAATCACCCAAGTTACAAATACCTTGTCAAGAAAAATTACATATTAGTAAACATTTTTATTAGCATGTAATATAATATAATATATAAAATGTAATAAATGTAATGTACTGTAATTATATCATATATAAAATGCAACAATACAATACTGGACCAGCATGCAAAAGAAATGACTTACCTTGATGCTCATTCTTGTGGCAATTTAATAGAATATATCTCTAATATGAGATATAAAAAGATATTTTATTTTCTAAAATAAAAAATGTAAATCGTTATGGTGACTTTAAATCTATTGCTAAAATCTTATTGAAAAAAAAAACTTTCTTAAATGACATTTATTTTTTTATTTCTTCTAAATCAGTCATTGAATACACTTTGTCACTGTAGTAGATATAGTATAAAAAAATAAGCTTACCCAGTCTTAGTCAATGATTGCGCTAGTGAGAATATCTACACCCCTATATTTGACCATCAGTGCAAAGGCACAATTAGTGTCTGCACAACATTATCATCTTTCTCTGCTGAAATTCTTTCTCTTTTTAAGCAGGTGGGCTCTTCCCGGACCGCCCTCCAACAGCATCTCTGTTGTCAGCTTTGACCTCATTTCTGATCTCCTTTTATTAACCTCCAGCACTCCACCCATCTTTGCCTTACATATCCATATACTTACAAGAATGGTCTTTTGGAAATCTTGGCCAAGACTTTATATTTTGTTCCTTACTTTAGTTATTTTCTGAAAAAGAAACAGGGAAGGTGAGATTGTCGAATGTGACATTTGATCATATGTTCCACACATTATAAAGGGAGAGAAAAAACAGTGTTTGTGACATTTTAGAACATACATTACACACACACACACACACACAAAAAACAGGTCAGAAGGGGGGACTATAATCATTAATTGAACCCACATGTAGTCAGTGATTGTGAAGAAATGTAGATGGGTCGATTTTATGTCAATTTTGCAGGTGTTATTTTTCTACTTTAATTTACAATGATACAATAATTTACATTCTTACTAAACAACATGCGGGCAACCTTAAGCACATGAGCCATCATTGTCACGGGAACAACAAGAGCGGTATTATTAATATTAAATGCATGTTATCTTATTTTAAAAGAGTTGAACACATTCACATGCTTTTGCAGTAGCACTGTCACGAATGCACACAGGAAACGAGAGATCCAAATGCAGTGTTTTAATAGGGTAATCCAAAATCAAATCCAAAAAACAGGCAAGAGGTCATTACCATAAATCAGTCCAAAACAAGAACCAAGAAAAACCAAAGAACACAAGAAAGCCAGGTGACGGAAAACAAGGATTCCCTGAAGCAGAATGAGACAGGCTGGTTTTTATGGATAGGTGAAAACGATGAAAGTGGAGACAGCTGAGTGCAATACCAGGTGTGCAATTAACAGTGATGAATGGGACAAAGGCTTGTGGGAATTGTAGTGCCTGCAGTACCCCATTAAACACTGCAGGGGGAGTCCTGGCCTAATGGTTAGAGAGTCAGACTTGCAATCTAAAGGTTGTGAGTTCAAGTCTTGGGCCGGCAGGAATTGTGGGTGGGTGGAGTGCATGTACAGTTCTCTCTCCACCATCAATACCACCACTTAGGTGCCCTTGAGCAAGGCATCGAACCCCCAACTGCTCCCCGGGCGCCGCAGCATAAATGGCTGCCCACTGCTCCGGGTGTGTGTTCACAGTATGTGTGTGTTCACTGCCTTGTTCTGTGTGCACTTCGGATGGGTTAAATGCAGAGCACGAATTCTGAGTATGGGTCACCATACTTGACTGAATGTCATGTCACAGGGCATGCATTTCGTTAATGCATGTGTTGTGAGGATTTGCAGCAATTCTTTATATGCATGTGTTGTGATGATTTGCAGAGCGTTTCCTTATATGCATGTGTTGTGATGATTTGCAGAGCGTTTCGTTATATGCATGTGTTGTGATGATTTGCAGAGCGTTTCGTTATATGCATGTGTTGTGATGATTTGCAGCGCGTTTCGTTATATGCATGCGTTGTGAAGGATTTGCAGCTCGTTTCATTATATGCATGTGCAATATATGCAGCTGTGACAAGATGATTGGCAGGCCAGTTTACTGTAACATGGTGTAACAGGTGTGACAGAGTGATCCTTTAAAGACACAATTGTGTGACGTGATAGTAACATTGGCTGCATTCGAAAACTCAGGCAGGTGACTTGATGCCTCGCCGCCGTATCAGGTAATGACTTTGCAGGCAGCGTTTTTGCATGAAGGCACCTCATGAAACTGATTTTGGACAGGCTTCTGAGGCAGAGTGATGGTTTAATGATTGACCGCAAAATATTGAGAGCTTTGGTGATAACTACGTGGATATTTCATCACTGCAATATTAATTTCTCGCTAGAAATGTCATAAAGTGGAAAACGCTGATCAAAAACATACATTTACACACAAACTGACAAATTATTATTACTTAGGAATGCATAGTCGATATAAAACACTGGATGACAAGTAATTTCTGGTGTTAATTATAGGACCTAAAAACTCTGCATGCAATATCCGAGAACGCTGTCTAAGACTTGATGGCTGCTATGTCAATTCTTCGTCATCAGTTAGAAGCCTAGGTGTGCTATTTTATAGCAATCTTTCCTTTAAATGTTTTTTTCCATCTCAAAAATATATCTAAATTATGACCTATGCTCTCAATGTCAGATGCGGAAATGTTAAGCCATGCGTTTACGACCTCAGGGTTAGATTATTGTAATGCTTTATTGGGTGGTTGTTCTGCACGCTTAATAAACAAACTCCAACTAGTCCCAAATACAGCAGCTAGAGTTCTTACTAGAACCAGAAAGTATGACTATATTAGCCCGGTCCTGTCAACACTGCACTGGCTCCCTATCAAACATTGTATAGATTTTAAAATATTGCTTATTACTTATAAAGCCCTAGATGGTTTAGCGCCTCAGTATTTGAACAAGCTCTTTTCTTGCATTATAGTCCTCTACGTCTGCTGCATTCTCAAATCTCTGGCAATTTGATAATACCTAGAATACTAAAATCAACTGCGGACAGCAGATCGTTTTCCTACTTCGTAAATGTGATAAACTGTTGCATGAAGACAGGTGTGTTGATTAAACAGCAGGAAAATCAGATAATAAATAAGCGAACAAAAAGTTAATTATAAATAATAAGCAGTTTTGAAATCACACATTCATACAATAAATGCAGCGAATATTTTTAATTTTTTTTACTCATCAGTAATTCCAGATCCTGCAGCTTGTAAATAAAATTAAACAATGATTTCTTAATAGTTTCACATATAAGGGCCCTTAGCTCGTGGGAACATGAGCTTAGGAAGGGCAAGATATCCATTTTCGTGAAAATACATGTAGAATATTCAAAAGGAGATTCAGCAAAACAGAAAAAAAATAAATCTCAAGGTGCCCACGAAGTGCCAACTTTCTGGGTTATACTTCCACCATGTGGAGGTTGACAGAATAACAAATTAATTTCAAGTGTTTCAAATGGTGTAAATGAAGGACATGTAGTGGTTAGTAAGTAAAAACTTGTTTGTTCACAGTTTAAGGACATCTTACAGACGCTGCTGTTGAAAATATAAGTGCAGACAATAAGAAAGTAAGATGCAAGGAGAAATATATGACAAATTGCAACTGCAGCGAGAGGTTGAGTGACTGACTTGCCCTAATTCTGCCAGGCAGAGAATTACATTCTTAACTCTATTAGCCTACTGAAAACAAGAATTGGGCTTAAAAGATAATAATAATATTGTCATGATAACATGTCCCATTCTTCAAATGAGATTCCTAGGTGTGTGTGTCACAAACCTGAATAAATAATTGTGTAAAAATATAGAAATTAAGTTTGTAAGCATGTGATATGAAAAGAAGAAAATTTTTTACTGAATCAGTGAACACGCAGCTTATATAACTTACAAAGTCTTCAGGACAAGTAAAGCTATCAGCCAGAATGCAGAAGAGAAATACATTACATTTAGCAGGAACAACTTACAGTGCATTCAGGCTAATATTTTTACTTAACATGTGTTGCCTGGGAATCAAACCCACAACCTTTTGCACTGCCTACACAATGCTCCACCACCGAGCCACAGGATCAATACACAGAAAAATTAAAGAGGGAACATTAAAACACATCGACAATACAGAACAATTTTGCTCTCTCTCACACACACACACACACACACTGGAACACCTATCATTGTGAGGACATTCCATTCATATAAATGAATGTGGGAGTATAAAAACTGCTCTCTGTCACAGAATTTGTCAGATAACATTCAGCTACGTTGCAGAACACACCAAAATGAAGGGTGACACTATAGCACATGCACGATGAAGAACAAAGGCAAAAACACACATATAACACATGTTCAGGTCTGACTGTAATAATGTGGCGTAACTGCACAAAATACGAATTGTTTATTGTTATAATAATGATTTTATAATGTATAAATGAAAACGTAGGCTATTGAGTTATCTTCTGCAGCCATCTAGTGGCTGTAGTTCAAATGTCATGTTATTTTACATTTAAAAGGGTTTATTTTCCAGTAGAGTGCAGCAAACTTCCAATTAACTACTGATTCCTGACCCTGATCCTGGAGACCCTCCAACACTCCAACATTTTAGGTCTCCCCAAATCAAGCCCTCCTGATTCAGCTCATTAGTTAAGATTAAAGACGTGTGTCAGACTGCACTGCCCTGTGGAGTGTAGCTCCAACTAGTTCCAAAACACCTGCCTGGTGTTCCTGTACATCTTAATTAACTGGTTCATGTGTTTAATTACAGTCAGGGCTAAACTCTGCAGGAGAATGGGAATCCTCCAGGAACTGCATCTGACACCCTTGCTCCAAGAGTCAAGAACTCAAATGTGTATTCCAGATAAGAGAGACATCAAAAGCATGTAGTGTTGGGACTTTTCCAGGACCAGGGTTGGGAACCACTGCACTACACCATGGCACATTGTTATCTCCATGAATGAAAATGAGAAATGTAAATATTCTTTAAAGTCAATTTTATATAAAATGTTGCTTTTTTTATATAATTACACAGAGGCAAATACATTTAAATTACCACAAATCCATCAAAACTGTACAACTCTACAGTAACATTAATAAAGAAAGTGTTATGATATATGAGTACAATCTTTATGCATACATTCCCATAATAAATCTTCTCCGTTTTCAGAAATAATGTTGTACTTAACTGCAAGTTGTAAATTGTTTTCTGTTTGCCTATAGTCACAATATTTTCAATTAATTAATTGGATGTATTTTAATTGTACTACAGCAAGCCAATATAAATTATTTAGTCTGCCCTTCAAGTTTGTTGATATGCAGGGATCGTCACGGGAATAGATTCTTTTGTTAAATTGTTCAGTTCACTCCAATGTTTTTACCAAGCTTTTCACAACACAGCCACACAATGAACTAGAAAAGGTAATGCAAGCATATGTTTATTTTATTTTATTCCATTTAATCTTACATGGCTATCTAAGCTCATGCTGAAAGTTTAGTATCACAAAAGCGTAATATTTGTCGTCAGTCATGTTTTGCAGTCTCATTTCTGAGGCCCGAGATAAGGTGGCTCCTGCACAAACATGTGTATCAGACCTTTTAGACCTCACAGATCCTTCCACCCTGCTGATCATTCACACATTCAATGTCCTGTAGTGCATCAGATCTGCAGAATGAGAGCAGGTGGCTATTAATCATTACAAAATTACATTAAAAAAAAATCCATCTGTATACGTATACGTCACTGTTAGTCGTACACTAGAAAATAGTTTTCAGTCGGCAGTACAGTGGTTCGACCAACAGTTTCGGCCTCAATGGCGATGGGCTTGGTGCATGTCTGTAGTGGATATCTTACCAGGATTAATGGCAGCATCTCGATGTCTCCTAGTCTGCTGGGGTCATCTCGATCAAACCAGCGTGTCCTACATCCTAACAGAAGACCACCAGCTGAGTAAACATCCTAAACTCATACAAGACCAACAAAAGATCACATTGATTTCCATTGTAGAAACCCCTCCCCAATTATTTTTATATACATGCACCCACAACTTTATTTAAATGAAGGTGAACAAGAAGTTTAGACAACTTAATGATAGTCTTCAGTAACTCAAGTGCAAGTATTTCAGTCAGATTTTCATAATCAGATGCAGTTTTGTTTGTAAGTGTCACTCACTTGAACACCATTCCTCTGGGCAGGTGAAGCGCACCTTATAATCAGCACATTTCCTTCTTACTTGGTTTGCATTTACACAAGCACATCCACTTGTCGGAGTATATCTTTCGAAAAACAGACAAAATCACCTTTACATAAACTGTAAAACTTTAGGATTCTTTGTTTCTTGGATCAAAATATTAGCAGAAGCAAGTGTAAAAAACCTCACACTTGAAAGATGTTTCCTGTTTGAGATGCTGGTTGGCCTTTTGTCATCAGATTGTGCAGAACAGCCAAAACACAAGTAATTAACTAACCAAACATTTTCTTAAACATTTTCATATTCTTAAAACGCTAGTGTGTCAAAAGTATCACAAAATTCACACCTACTCTGAGTGGAGAGTGAGGTGAATGTACCTGTAAATAATGACAGACATGGAGAGAATTTTTTTTCTTTTATAAAAATATCAGTTTTAATTACTTTTACCAGCATCACGTTTCATAATTAAACTTACTTATAGCTAGAACTGCCCAGGTTGCAAATACCTTGGAATGAATAATACAATACAAAATAATATAATATAACATAATATAACATAGATGAAAAAGAAGTGACATACCTTGCTCTTCATTCTTCTTGTGTCTAGACAGATATCATTATAGTGTCTGGAAATATAAAGATTATGGGAAAAAATTATAATAATGACCTGGCCTCCAGAGTCACCGGACCTGAACCCAGTCGAGATGGTTTAGGGGTGAGCTGGACCGCAGACAGAAGACAAAAGGGCCAACAAGTGCTAAGCATCTCTCGGGGAACTCCTTCAAGACTGTTGGAAGACCATTTCAGGTGATGACCTCTTGAAGCTCATCAAGAGAATGCCAAGAGTGTGCAAAGCAGTAATCAAAGCAAAAGGTGGCTACTTTGAAGAACCTACAATATGACATATTCAGTTGTTTCACACTTTTTTGTTATGTATATAATTCCACGTGTTAATTCATAGTTTTGATGCCTTCAGTGTGAATCTACAATTTTCATAGTCATGAAAATAAAGAAAACTCTTTGAATCAGAAGGTGTGTCCAAACTTTTGGTCTGTACTGTAAATAAGAAAACACTGCGATTTTAATCCTGCAGTCCACTTTATGCAATAAACCAGGTCACAGGATAAAAAGCAATCAAGCTTTTCATTTTATACAACCACTAGGACCCATTTCTCACAGCTGTTAATTTCACATTCAAAATGCACTAAAACTATCAAAACACTCCATATATGTTTTAAATAAACACATTCTTCCAAAACACCAGCAAACCACCAAGCACACTTTCTCATTCATTGAGATCCCCACTAACAACAGGTAGCATTAGTGTTCTTTTTTATATATTATACAGTTTAAAATTCATTGCAGTATATGTTGCACAGTTAAATTACAGAACAAATGTATTCTTAAATTGTCCCATTTTATATAGATGATGCCAGTATACTTTCAAGTCACATTCCTGTCTGGTTAATCATTTGTTTAAATTCTTTATTCAATATTTTGTGTATTTCAAAGATCTACTGTCATTGTTATAATCTCCTCTAGAGTTGATACAGTATGACTTGCCTCTTTTGCACTGCAGTGCATCTTTACGATTCCTCACAATCTTAAAGGTTTCTCAAAACAGAGTGCAGAAACAGCCCAACATGTAGCTTTTCGTCAGGTTCAATCAATCTACATTGTTTTATTTCAAAAAGCATATTAATTGCTGTGAAATTCCATGTGCAGCTCATAAACAGATGAACATGAATATGCAGATTATGCACTCTTTCAAAAACTAATAACAAAATGTAACTACATAACACAGCAGCTGTTCTTACAATTAAGATATTAATTATCAATATTACATTGTTAGCAATTATGCTTTTTGAAAGCGCAGGATTGTGCTGTCAAACTAAAACAGAAACAAGTCTGGGTAAATCATGGAAAACTGCTTTGCCATGATTTCTTATCTTTTTCTCAAACCTGACATTTAATTTCACCATTAGCATTATTGTATGGAAAAGCCCAATCAGCAGGTTTGTGGATGTTCAGACCAACAGAACAACAGCAAGTGACGGTGGTAACACAATTTTCTATTCCTGAATGAACAAATCATCTGGAGTGAATGATCTGAAGCATCACTCACAGAGTTACTCATTTCGTTCTTAAATGTACTTAAACTCTTCGGTTTGAGTGAATGTTCAGTGACTCACTCATAAAGGCTGTCAACTGCGACAATTAGGAACCCATGTTCAGTGAGGAGAAAAAACCCAGACAGGCTGAGCAGATATGCTTCACATAAAGGAGCAGAAGACACAGGACAGCTGGATCAATGCTCCCGTCTCAGACCTAGTTACCATTGAGGAGTCAGTCCAGGATATGAATGGTTTCGTGTATCTTGGTATTGTCAATGGCTCTCGCAACAGAACCAAAGCAAGAGGAGCTTTTAGCAGACTCAGAACCATCTGGAAGTCTAAACAGCCAAGCCAGAGGTTTAAAACTGGTAAATAAAACAAGCATAATTTAAGTACGTTTTAAATGAGTTTGTTTCTATATCAAAACAGAACACTGGAACCCTAACTTGATGCTTCAACATAATATTTAAAGTTTATAGCCGAATAAGAAGGATTTGTGTGGTGTGAGTGTTTCATTTAATGTATTACAACCAGGGTTGCAAAAAGGAGGAAAGTTTCCAGAGACATTCCAGAAACTTTCCAGGATATATATATATTTTTTTGTAAGTTTCTGGAAATTTACCATATATTTTCAACCCTATGCAACCTTAATTTAAAAAATTAGTTTTTTTAGCAAGAACAATGAGCCTCAATAAATAACGTCAGAGAAATGTTAACATTAGAAACTTTTTACTCATCTTTCAAAAAATAAAACCCTATGGTTGAAAAGACATGAAAATCCACTTTTAAAAGGCTTTTTTCCAGCCTTCCAAACACTGAACTCCCACGTCATGTAGCTTGTGGGAAATTATTGTATACTATTAAGACAGAACTGGATTCCTTGGCAATCTTTGATCTCAATATCAAAATTCAAACACAAAAGCACAGATTGAGTGGTGCAGTAAGTGTATGAAACATTACAAATCAGCAAGAAAACACACAAGCATGTGTGATCATGCTTTAAAGCCATTTCAGACTCAGAAATCAATGATGACAAAAGACAGAATCAAACAATAATAATAAAAGTAAAGCAACTTTAATTAAGCAGTAATGCTCCTTTTTTAAAAGAAAATTAACAGACAAGCCTCAGTCATATAAAACAGTGAAAAAGACACAAGGGGGCCAAAGTGACCTTTGACCCCTGTCTGGCCCATGTGGGCGAGCATGTTCATTAGAGCTCCAAGTCACAGCACTAATAAAAGAAGGGTTTCACTAGGCAGTATTTCCACTATTCTGTCTCTTCTCACATTCATTTCTCTATGCAATGAGAACAAGCAGAAAGAATCTCTTCCTGTACATTCTGACTGAGATAATGAACCTGCATGGTTTGCTGTAGATGTCTCAAGATCTCCATTAACCCTCCGGAGGACCTCTTTTGTTCAATGTACTCTGTAAGACTCCTAAAGAATATGAATGTAATGGAAAGACACCTCAATACAAATCGATCATGCAAAAATAATATGTCAGCGTGGTTGTTAACAGCAAAACAGTGAGAAATAGATAAGACTGTAAAAATAAAAAGACTTTCGAAACATTTAAAACTGCTGCAGTGTGATTTTCTGTAACATCTGTCATCCCCTATGAGGATTTGAATCATTCTAATTCTGTCATCAAACAAAAACACGACAGAATGTCAAAATATGTCACTATTTAGAGATAACACATCCACTTTTTTAATCTAAAATGAACTTCAGTCTCAATACTTTGGCTTGAGTGACTGTACTCAGTAAACAGTGTTTGATTTTATTGTAAAGCTGCGGATTTATTTCTTACAACCCATTCGGAGAAGCAAAAATGACAAGAAACTGGAACTATGAATATGTGCTTGTTTTGTTGCCTTTGTCATGTCTGAATTTAGCACCATGTTTTTTTTTATATTACCAGACACAGCAATGTTTCCAAGCATGGAAGGCATGTCATTTCAAATATATGCAGTTGACACCATATATATATACGATCTCCCAATTATTTTTTTCTAAGCAACATTCTTCACCTGAGATGCTTCTTGATGTCTTCTGTGCTGTGACCCCACAGAGAGCCGTTCCTTATGGTATCTAATCATGCTCGCCCCCACCGGCCCTCAAACAGAATAAAAGAAGGCAGCGGAGTCTTCAAGTATTAACACAGCTCGGGCACTAAACCTCAGACACGCATTATTAGAGCCTAGAATCACTGCTAGGAAAACAAATGAGCAGGTTATTGTTAGCTTGCATTTCCCCCCACAAATATAATATATATAGATTAATATGCTTATAAATAAAAATTCAGTGCTGTAAAAACCTCTCCGATTTCAAAGGATCTGACCCACCGTAGAAGGCTCATCACGTTCATTTTTAAAACCTTTTTTTGTCATCTTTTTCTCATGGCTAAAAAGCTACTGTTCGGAGCATGTAAACTGAGCTTCTGTGTTAATAAGTCCTTCATTGAGCATAAAACACTGAATAGATGAAAACTTGTTAATAGCATCAATTTTTCTTTCTCGTTTTTTTTGGTTTAACGCAGCACAGAGAGAAAAATCCTTTCGTGTGTGATTTTTGGGATGCGGTGAAGCACCAAGAAACACGTGTCAGTGTGTGTCTCTTAAAGTGTGACTGTAGTTTGTCCTGTAAGCGTCTCGTGAGAATGTGAATGAGGGGTATTTTTCTGTAGTCTCTGCTAGTGTTTTAGGACTGCGTCTATGTTAAGCAGCGCTCCACGTTGATGCCCTCCTCTGCGTGGACCTGCAGGTCGATAGGTCGCGCTGGCTGTTCTCCGGGTCGAGCGTTCATCAGAGAGAGATTCTTCACGCAGCCTGTGATACCTGATGAGTACTTCCCACCGGTCAATGCTTTCATGTCTGGAGCTCCACCTACAGTCCAAAATACCAACTGTATTATCATTTTCTTTTACACGAAAAAGCCATTTCTGTGTGTCATCTGTAAAAGGGTTTCACAACTGTAGGCACATGGTTGTGTGAATAAATCAAGTATGAAAAACTGTACAAAGTTTGGTTGCTCTATGTTTAGCAGATGTCTTATACATTTAAAAACCTGAAGCCTTTAATGTAATTTTTTATTTTTTCATGTTAGGATACGTTTAAGAAAAACATGTGAATGAAAATTCTTTTTGCCATTAATTTAGAGTTTCACATTCATCAATGCCCTCTTAAGAGAGAATATTTGAAAATATAATTTTATAATAATTTTTTATGCACCAAGCTGGCCAAGAACAAAATACTGAAAAACTGTTGAAATGTTTTGGGTCAGTAAGATTTTAAAATGTTTTTTAAAGAAATCTCTTATGTTCACAGGTCTTCAGTGTCACATGACCCATCAGCAATCATTCAAATATTCTGATTTGGTGCTTAACTAATATTTCTTATTGGTATCAATTTTCAAAACAATCATGCTGCTTAATATTTTTGTAGAAATTCATTTAAAAAAATCAGGATTCTTTGATAAATAGAAAGAATAAAACATGACCTTAAATGTCTTTCACTTTTGATAAATGTAATGCATTCTTGCTGAATAAAAGTAATAATCTCTTCCAAAAAAGAAAAATCTTACTGACCCAAACAGTAGTGTTTTATTTAGAATGATTATTTATTTATATAATTTATTTAAAAAACCTTTTTTTCAGAACAACTCTACATAGTCTACGTAACTTCATGAATGTTAAGAGTGAAACAACTACCTGATCAATACAAGTAAATGAAGACCACTGTAATGTTATACGCACCCAGGTATATGTTGCCCTTGGTGTTCACCATGATGCTTTTGCCTTGCGACTGTCCACGCTGGACAGATCCTCCATCGATCTGGAGGTAGCCCTGCTTACCCGTTCTGTTCAACACAAAGAAAAGCTCACACTATTATCTTTCTGTCATGCTTTCTATAACAGTTTGGAGAGGTGAGGAGCATTACCGGACTGCAGTGATCATGTGCCACTGTCCATCGTTGACAGGCTCACTGGAGAGAATCTGAGCCTCTCCACTGCCCAGCTGGTAACTATCAGAGGAACAAGAGTGCGTTATGACCGGCTACAAAGGACTGATCTAGATCGGTAAGAAACTGAAACATACTGGCTGCAGCAAAGAACCATAGTAACAAAAGTCATGAGATCTTGTGTGTATTTCAAACAGTAGGTTATTACACTGTCATCACATTAGACTCTTAAGCTATGAAAATGTGCTCAATTACTCACCTGAAAACAAGATGTCCATTTTGTAAACCAAGACTTATGAAGTCCTTCCCCTTTCCTTGACCTCCCAGTTCCTGGAAAGCATTTTGAGGGAAATATTAAAGTCAGTCTCTCTGAGTCATCGGGAGGGAATATGGATATAAGCCACAGGCTTCTGGAGCCAAACATTTAAACCATAGTGTATTTTGAAGATATCGCTACGAATAACATTTCTCTTCTGTAAAATATGTGTTATTACATGACCAAAAGGCACACTTTAAACAGTCCAGAAAAAAAAAACCTGTAAGAGAGTACCCCAATAGTTGGGTTTTAAACTCATCAAATGCACGACAATCTGCTGAATTTCACTCCACTGCAGGAGAAGTTATATCAGAAGCTATATGTTAATCAAAACATGGTTTTTATAATAAAAAAAAACACCTTCAGAAATTGTTGACCGTACAACAAAACTAAACAAAAAGACACATGTATGTTGATTGAACAGGTGTGAAGGCAGGTGATAAATATGCAAACATAAGGCTAATTATTATGTAATAAATCAGTTGTTTCCAACCCTGTTCCTGGAGCCTGTGACACTGCACATTTAAGCATGAAACAGAATTTAGCTTGGAGTTTGCTCCAGGAACAGGGTTGGGAACCACTGGCATAAAGAAAGAGCAATCTTTTAAATCACACTAACACATGCAAACAATAAACGCAGTGACATTTCATTTGTTTACTCGCATTTCATGTATAACTGTGTGTAACTTGAGGACCTGTGCCAGCAGTTAGAGTACTGTAAGTGATGTAGAGAAAAAGCATTCGCTAAATCAAAGGTATACATACAGTAAGTGCTGTTTTCTAAATGTTTATCTGGGCAAGTGTTGTAAAGTTCATAGCTCCTTTGTATATATATTCAGAGATAATGACACGTCCATGCTAAAACAGACATATTTGTATGTCTGACTGCTTGTGAAGAGGCAATACCTTTATACTAGCATGCTTCTTACGGAGGCTTAGAGCGCCTGCAGGCTCCTGAGGAGGATGAAGGTGAGTTAGCCAGGCAAACATGCAATGCAGCCATTAAAATGTGCTTTAGAGGTGAGGGACAAAAGCATATTCCAAAACAGCTTCAAGCAAACTCATTTTACTCAGTTTAGTGAAATGAGGCCAAATATGAAATGTAAAACACATTGTACATACAGTATCAGACTGTGAGAGTATGCAGGGTCCAAAATTAACAATCAAGAAATGGTTCCTTAAATTGCAACTATTTTAAGGTACATATATACACACATACATATACCAAATATTTATTTTAGTTTATGAAAGTTAAATTATTTTAAGTTAAAGTAAATGTTATTAATTTTGGACCCTGAGTGTATGTGTTCTGAGATCCAGTAGAGGGCTCATGTGTGCAAACATACCACTCCCTGCCACAAGATGAGGCCGTCTCTAGAGACAGTGTTGATCTCTAACTCAATGGTCTCTGGAGAGTCAGGAGCACTGAAACAAATCAAACCATCAATAGTCAAAAAAAGCTGAGAGACACCCCAAAAATGATTTTCTGTGGTAAAAACAGCTCAATTTGTACAATTACATCAGTTAAACAAACACAGTTCATCAACTGTTTCACATATGAAGGGCCCTCACCTTCGTGGGAACATGGGCTTTGGAAGGGCCAAATATCCATTATCATGGAAATATGCAGAATATTCAATAGGAGAGTCTGGAAAAGAGAAACCCAAAAAAAAATTAATCCCAGATGCCAACTCTGTGTTTTACTAGCACCATGTGGATCTTCATCAGATAACAGAATGAGCCGTCAATGAACACAGCAGACCCCCGGACTATATTAAATCACATGTAATCTGATGAATTACTATTTATTTTCTAAGTTATAAATACGGGACTCTAAATAGCAGGCTTCTCTGTGAAAAACAAAGTACAATCATCAAGGGCAAATCAGAAAAAGTCCAACATACATTTAAAGCAACACTATGTACATTTAGGCTCTCTAGCGGTTAATAAACAGAACTGCACGCATCCCGCGGAAGAACACTCTAACCGGAGCTACTTCTCAAAGTTTATGACTATGGCGATTCACGTAGGTATGTGTTACTCCGCAGCGCTGACGACCCGAACAGAGACTACAATAGTCCAAAAATAACCACTTATTAAAAATGTACCATAGTGAATTGGAAGAAGACAAAAAGGCGGTTTGGTAGATGAATTTATGATGTAGCCTACTCGCTCATTATATAGCCTACATTTGGCAAATTTCGAACACAGAAAACGTTACATAGTGTTGCTTTAATTTATCTTCATGAGATAAATGAAAATGAATGCAAATACACACTGCTGGCAATGTAAGTCACAATTGGGAACAACAATATGCATTCCTCACAAAGCATTCCCTTGAACCGTGTAATAACCCGAGAACCCTCAGGCAACTGAGTGCTTACCAAGGAGTACTCCATGCTCAGTGTTTCTGCTGTAAACTCACGTGTCTGGTCGGCCCAAGTGTGTAAATGACGGACATTCGGTGGTTAGTAACTATAAACGTGTTTTTTTCACAGTGTGAGGACATTTTGTTTACAGACGTCGCTGTAGGTGACAGTGCGGAAAGGATGTTGGTTTCGCAACAGAGAAACAAGGATTTAATGAGAAAGAGATGACAAATTGAAACTGCAGCGAGAGGTTGACTAGACAAGACGCCGCAAGAGATGCTAAAGGGGAATTCTATGTGTGTTGGCCTTAAGAAATTGTCATAGCTTTGCAACTGTCATAATTTGAATATTACCCACAAAAACTACCAGAAACTTTAAGCGTGAAGAAGACACAGAATTCCCCTCAACGTTACATTTAAAACTTCACAGAGGACAAAGTAACCAAGTGAGTGCAGAGTGCAGACTGACACCATTCATTTTGAAAGCACAACATTTCAGGGATCTATTTACAAGACAACAGTATTCATTAAGCTGTTGGATTTTTTTATTTTGTTTAAGAAAACTTTCAGGGACATCAAGCACATATTAGATATTAATTACAGCATTAAATACATTAATATACATGAACTACTTTTCAATGGTTTGGTAAAATATTATGACTTTTTTTTCTTTTAATAAGGCTGCATTTATTGGATCAAAAATAGTTAAAACAAATATTGGGAAATATTATTACAATTATGTTGTTAAGGCATTTTTTTTTTAAAGCTAAGACTTCAAAATTTTTAGACTTTTGAATGGCAGTTTAAATATGCTAGAAAAATAATTGTCTTAATATTTAATATTTTTATTAAAATATCAGAACATCCTTAAAACTAATTTACATAACTGCATAATGTAGATATTAAGCAAATATGTTGTCAAATAATCTATAACTCTACTGACAAATAGTTAAAAGGACAAACCCCACTACATTTAAATATTTATGCTCAAAACATGAAAAATAAATTATCTGAAAGTCTTTTTTTATTTTATTTTTTTTACTTCTTACAACTTTTTAGTTATTTTTATCTGGACAAATTTATAAATATGATTTAAATAAGATTTTTTTCAACAATTCAATTTTTTGGGGAAAAATGCATTTTTTAAATAATTTTCTTCATCAGCATTGTTGATCAGAAATGTGCTTGATACTGGCTCTGATGTTGGTAATAAGAGCTCTGTAAACAGACCCCTAAAATTATTCACTTTCAGGCTTCCTTTTGTCCCCTCATTGAGGCCGTTTGTTGTGGTTGTTTTATTTGTGCTGTTAGATGGGCCCCGAGGAGGACACTCTCCCCTGGTTAGTGACGAGCGTGTCAGGCATACTGTAGTCATACTATACCATTTCCCCCACTACCCTCCAAATTCCACAGCGCCTCGGTGAACCTGGACTCCTGCCCTGTGTGTGTGGGATAGCCATGAGATTGCAGGGGTGAGATTCATTCACATGTGTCCAACACGCTACTGCTGGATGACGTTAGGCAGCCTGACTGGTGTCACCACAGTATGTTATGAAGAACCGACAAATTATTTCCCTATGGTGCTTTATGATGAATCACTTACAGCTGTGGTTCAGTTTAATGCTATGAAACTACTGACAAATTCCTTTATTCCCACAGTGAATGTGAATTCTGTAAAATGACAAACGAGGCAAACTGTGCCTAAAGAGACCAATATATTATCAGTATGAATAATAAGGCAATTTAAATTCACATTGCACACATCTTGGCTTTAGTTAGCTGTATGTTTATCGCCATAGATGTTAAATGACTTTTTAAGTAATGTAAAACAAATGTATAGGACTATTAAAAACTAATTTTGTCAATTGAAAAAAACCTGAGATGAAATATAAATATTGGATGAAGTAAATAAATTAATGTATACTTAAATACTCGAGTGAAATTAAATAAGTTGAAGTAAAAAAAGAAGACAAAATTAAAATAGAAATAAAGCTAAAAAGAAACAAAAAAACTAATAAAACGACAAAAGCAAATAACTTCTAAAACAAACTAATATTAAATAAAAACTCAAAATCAAACGAAATTAAAATATGAATAAATCATATATTAGTAAATATAATTTACAAAAATAACTAGTACTAGAGATTAAATTAAATTAAATTTATGCATTTAGCAGACACTTTTATCCAAAGTGACTTACAGTGCATTCAGGCTAACAGTTTTTACCTAACGTGTTCCCTGGGAATCAAACCCACAACCTTGCGCTGTGAACACAATGCTCTACCACTTGAGCCACAGGAACACTTAGATTAGGCTAGTTTAAAACCTGTGTATTTTCCAAACTAATATTTAAATGTCATATTTATGCTCAAAGTTATTTGGATCTAACTGTATTTGTTTGATGAATGTTTTTTTTTTTATGAAAGTGAAAATGTACATTAGCTTCTATTCTGCCCAAGACTAAATCATGTGTCTTTCAAAAGTAAACCTAAATTGAGAAATATTATAACTAGCACAATTCTCTACTTGTAATATGTCCTCAAAGATAAAGTGGACTTTGGGTGGAAAGAGCTGACAGTAATGTGCAATATAGAAACACATAACAATAAATGTACAATATATGTAGGTGCATCAATGCAGTCACTTAGCAGAAGGCAAAAATCACATACATTTCTGCAAAACAATGTGTTAAACATCTAGCAGCTGCGAGCTAACCTTTCTCACAGTGCCGGCCTGTGTAGCCGGCGGGACACACACAGTGGCTATTCACACAGCTGCCACCGTTCTGACACTGAGAGGCGTCTCGACAGCTCGACCTCACTATTTCACAACGGTCACCTGAGAAACAACAAGCAAGAAATGGAAAATATGGAATAAATCTGGATTAAACAACAATTATTAGAAATCAGATTTATGGAAGAAGATTTTAAAAGACTTCACTTTGACCTTAAAAACAGGGATGGATGAACCCATTTCTTTCCAGTATCAAGTACCACCATAGTCAATATCAGTACCAACATTAAATACAAATACAGGTTGGTTAAGTGATTACCGTCATATCCTTCAGTGCAGAGGCACTGGTACTCGTACTCAGCACTGGCCATACAGGTGCCTCCGTGCAGACAAGGCCTGCGGTCACATGGGCTGCCATCTGTACACTGGCTGATGGTTCTGCTTTCAGTGAAGCTGTATGATATATCCAGCTTCTTTCCATTGATGAAGACCTGTAAATAAAAAACAAAGCCAATATGAAAATGTTTAATATCAAAACATGACTGTGGGCTGTAATGAACACAACACTTAGTGTGAAGGCCATTCTCACCTCTCCTATGCATCCATCAAACAGCATGCTAACATTGGCAGGTTTGGGCAAGATGTCCATGCTGGGCACTCCTCCCAGATACATGGGTGTGTGGATATTAAGGCCCTGGGCCTTGCCTGGAGACGATCTTGTGATTTCTCGTGCGTGATCCACCTTCAAGGAGCCGTCCTTATTGAGGCGCTCCGCCACCACGCGATGCCACTGATCCAGAGACACAGGCTCCTGACTGCGCAGAACTGCCTGACCTGAGAACATGGGGGAAAAGCATATGTAGCTTGGACAGAACAAGCCACTATACACCGCTTCCGGGTTTCACTATCTGTAAGGTTACATTGTACTCGGGTGTGGAGGTACTTTTCATTTTGGTGTCAATTTTTTTTTTTTTTGAAAGGTCAATCAATACCTTTTAGGTGGGAAAGGGGACACAACATTTTTTTTTATTGTACTGTACAACTACAAGATTAATAAAAATAAAACAATAATTTACTTTTACTTTTATATTAACATATGATATATTTATATTATGATACATGATACAGTATGTATGCGAAATTCATTACATCGGATGAACAGAAAAATCAACAATTTCATATTAATACAATATTTAGTTTTAATTTAATTAAGAGCTCTTGAGGGTGATGATCATCATTTTCCGAAGGTTAAGCCCTTCCTTTCTGTGATATTATTGTAAACTAAAATTAGAACTAAAATTTGAATAATAAATAATAAACATTTGCATTACCTGAAATCAAATAAAAATCAAGTATAATAAAATAAAATTGTTTAATAAACCTTGAACATAAAAAAACAAACAAACAAAATAAACTGAAAAAAATATTTAGACATTAAAAAATAAATAAATAACAAATAATAATCATAAACATGACAGAAACACAACAAAACTTTAACTAAAACTAAAATTTTAAAAAAGAAAATGAAAAAAAAAGAATAATAAATATAAACAAAAACTATATTATTATGTCAACAACAGTGAAATAACACTGGTTTCTTTCAATGACCATGATGCATATGCACAATTTTTTTTTATAGAATTAGCAAAGAACACATGATTTGATAATCAGATCATTCACCTGTTCCAAGTTCATATCGGAACTCGACATGTCCGTCCACCATGGACAACGTCACAAAGTCCTCCACTTTCATCTTTTTGCCTCCGCTGAAGAACATCAGCCCTTCTGAATCCATGGGCTTGAACTCCATCTCAATCCGGAGGTCGTTATGAATATTTGTAAGAGGAGGATACGCAATATAAGACTCATCTCCGTCAAACAATGGAGTAGTTACCAGAGTACCTGGGATTGTCATGAAGAGGGATAGTGAGAACCACTTTTGACCTTAAAACAGTTAGAAAATGTAAAATATGACTTGATATTGGGCTTTACCATCCATGCATTTGGTTCCAGACTTGCCCAAGTGACAGCGGCAATCGTAGCCCAAACCATTGGGTCGGTTAATACAGGTGGCATCTGGTCCACAGGCCTCTGTTGCAGTCACAGGCAAAAATAATAATGAACAAAGAAGTAAATCAAGCATGTTGTTTACAAAACCTGATCCTGATTTTATAAATGCTGACCTGTGTGACAGTGCAAGGATGAGTGATGCTGACAGTTGCTCCCTGTGAATCCTCTTGGGCAACTGCATTTGTAGAGACTGGCAGCAGAGTCCTCACATGCGCCACCATTCTGAAACACACACATTGCTTTAGCTTAGCGATTTTCACAGGCCAAACACAAAAAAATCATAAAGCATTAAGATAACTTAGGTAGTTGAGCCATGAAAAGTCATGCTAGTCAATCCTAGAGGCTACTTAATTTGATACTTTTTTTTCTTAAGCAATGAAATTCACCTATAATTCACCTTTTTGGGGTTACTGTACAGTTTAATTAAAAGAACAGTTTTGTTTGTAAATGATTACCTGACATGGGCGATCCTTGCAAGTGGGACAATTCGAAACTCCGGTTGAACTTTTATCAACGTCCTTGAAAATGACCTCTTCACCTTGAATAATCAGCTGCTTGATACAGCCTTGAAGAAAGACCAAGACTCAGTGTAAGAATGCAAGTGTAATGCTACAACTGACACTCTCCAACAAAAGTCACATGACGTGATGGTTTTCTCACCGACAAACCCTGTCTTGAGGCCTGCAGTTTTAGCGAGCATGCTGTAGTTCGGATAACCGCCCACAAAAAGATCCTCATTCAGATCCAGACCCTTGAATTTTCCCTGCTCGGACACAGAATGTTATACTACAATTGTTTAATCGCCACTATACTGGCTTTTAACATGGTCTATTAATAAGAAAGCAGAATAAATCATCAAATTATGGAGAGAGGAATATGCACCTGTGAGGTTCCATTTATAGGAGCTTCTCCATCCACAACAAGAGAGCCCTGAGTCTCGTTCCTGTACAGCTTGACTGTGTGAAACTCGCCCAGTTTAATGGGAGTAGGGTAACGAATGGTTGCCATACCAGAGCCTACATCAAACCTGCGGAAGGAAAATACGCACGTTTGGAACATCACATTAAAAAGCCAAAGTTAAATCTCGTTTCAGATATGACATTTTGTATCCTTAAGATTGCTTTGATATTGAAGATTAATGTACCTGAATTCAGGACGGCCCCCAACCAATCCAAAAGATAAGAAGTCAGCACCGGTGGTCTTCTTTTGTCCATTATATAGAATCATACCTGGACAAAAAGGGAAAAGTCAGTCTGATTCCAGCATTCAGCCTAGTTAACCAAAAAGCTCGCCTATACACAAAGCCATTTCCCCTCTGTTTTAGCTAAAGGTAAAGCATCATGCTGAGGGAAAAGCTGCTGCCATGTTCAGCATTTCACAATGCCAACGCAAGCCACATGCATGGGCACATGCCATGAGTCTTCCCGTTCTCCATCACATGGGCATAATGATCAGATGGGGTAGTATAGACCAGTGGCCCTCAACTGATGGATTGCGACTCAAAAAATGTGTTGGATTACCACTTTGTCCAATATAAGATCCCGAAGCAAAATTTTTAGGAAGCACTGGTACAGAACATACCCTCTGAGTTATTAGTCACTCTAACCAAGTTGCCAAAAATTCTAGTTTTATTTGTAAAGATGCACAATATATTGTTACCATATGGGTTATCGGCAGATATTAGCAATTATAAATGTATTGGCAGGGCTGCAAGATTTGGGGGGGATAAAGAATTGCATAAAAAAATTATTATTGTGCTTGTTTGCACAAATCTGCACAATTTAACCAAAATTTTGTGATGGTTATAAAATAACTTTTTTTTATATGTTATTATTTTTATATTAACATTTTCGTTTATAAATATTTCTTGAGTTATTCTTATCACTAAATAAAATATTAATACATATACAAATACTACACTATGGTAATATTTCACTGTAAAATAAAAAAATGAGTATAAGAAAAATAACATAATTGTACTTAACATTAAACTTAAATTGCAGTACTAATATAACATTTATGGCTGTAATAAACTATTAAAGCTTCTCTTTAAAATTACTGATTTTTTAAAATTTATTTAGAATTTTTATTTGGAAAGAAACCATCAATTATGCACACATACTGTTCAACTGTCACTACCAGGTGTAAAAGCTTCAGTCGGTTCATGAGAACATTCCTGTATCATGCTGCAACCAACTCAACATGAAGCAGAAATGCTTTGATGAACAGTATAATCTATAGTCATGCCTGCGTATGTTCACAAGGGCCCTTCTAAGGGGCCAGTGAGAGATGCTGATGGCATTCAAACATCTTGCAGCATGTGCTCTCTCTGGCACTCTCAGGCAAGCAAGCAGACTCACCCGAATACAAAATGAGCCCTTCATACCAAAGAGATGTGAAAGAGGGCAAAGAACAAAAAGATTAATTGAGTTCACATACAATAAAGAAACGTATATATATATTAAAAAATAACTGTACAACTGTACAAATATTTTAGAAACTGTGAGCGCTTTACTTAGTTTAGGCAATACTGCAAATGAATTTTTGTAGTTAAAATGGCTTTCTTATTTATGAGGAACAAACAATTAGACATTTTGAAGAATCTTCGATTTAATAAACGACAGTCACTACAGAGAACAAAGTGAAGTTTTTTTTTTTCAGTAATGACAAACTTTTAAACTAAGTCATATTTAGAACTGATTTGGTGCAGAGAAGCATCTGGAAGATTTGAGGGTCCTTACCATCAACATTATCCGGCCTGAAGGTTATTTTGATGCTGAATGCATGGTAGGCGTTTCTGATAGTGTGGAGTGTGAGGTAAGAGAGTGGCTCCTGGGTAAAATAGGGCATCACTCTCTCTGGAAGACCATATGAACATGAATGAATGTTAGAGAGACAAGTAGAACATCTCCCAAACTCTTCAGAGTAACAAACAGCTCATGAAAAACACGTCTTGGTGGTGGTAGCATAATAGTTAAGGATGTTTCCATATCTCCACACTGTAAGAGATCCAAAAGGCAACACTTCTTAAGTCACTTTGGATAAAAATATCTACTTAATGACATTTAACCAGATCCCATGGAGATGTTTGAGCAGAACTATACTTTGTCTAAACATCCAGATGGAATCAGTGCTCTCATCTCAAAGCCACAATTACAGACAAGCAGCATTGTGACTAAAGACTTACTCTGGAAATGAATATGTGACTACAGACGGAATGGACTTGCAATACAGACCATGAACAATGAGTCTGGTGAAGGCCTCGACTTTCCCTTGCTTGTTAGCAGCTGTACACACGTACGTTCCTGCATCTGTGTGTGTGACCCCAGGGACTGTCAGGACATGGCCATCCTGTCTGCACTTAGGGGGCAACTCATTCTCCACCTGGAAGAAGAGCACACATGGGCTTAACAATCTCTTTTTAAAGTGAACAGAACCATACTTGGTACTCTTAGTACTTTTGGTGTTTTGAATTACAGTAGGGCAAATTGAGCCAGGAAATGTAAAGGTTACCTTTGACCATGTGATGGTTGGGACTGGGTATCCAGATGCAATGCAAGGCAAGACCGCATCAGAGCCAACGGTTACGTCCTTTGACTCAGGCTGTGCAGAAATCTGAGGCAAGGCTACAAAGTGCATTGGATTCAGGCCTCAGCTTGCCGTTTTTAAGGTGTCACATACTACAAATAAAAACCACTGGCAAAAGAAGCGTCAAAGACATTCTGGATATAATAATGTACTCACACTGGATATTAAGGACCACCTGGTTATACTCCGAGCCAACATTATTAGTGGCTGTGCAGCGGTACTGTCCTGAATCTGATTCGACCACATGATCAATCCTCAGGATGTTCCCCTTTATCTCCACATGATCAGGTAGAGAGCCTCCCACTTTACTCCAGCGCACCGTGGGCTCAGGATCCCCGATCGCATGGCACTCAAACTCCACTGAGCTGCCCACCATCACCGTCTGTACTGATGTGCGCACATTGATCATCACTTTGGGCAGAGCTGGGAAGACAAAGAGCACAGAGTCATTGGTTTTCAAGTTTAGTAAACCAAGATTTGGAAACATATTGGATATCATAACGGACCTTGAATGGTGAGTTTGCCACTGTCCTGAGCCTGAGCAAACAGACTTGTAGCTCTGCACGTGTAGATTCCCTCGTTGCTTTGTTCAAGGTTCTCGATTCTGCACAAATATTAGAAATAAATGACACAAGATAATTCAAAACATTAGGGTATTTAATTGCAAATAATATTACATATCCCAAAGAGAATATTATTTTACAAAATTAACAAAGCAGGGGAAACAGATAAACACATCAAAAACTGCATACAAAATCATTTAACAAGGTCATAATTTTGCATAATCTGATAATTTATAAACAATTTACTGTATTTTTATTTATTTTTTACTTATTTTAATGATTAAAAAATTAATTTTGTGCACTACCCTGTTAAAAAAAACTGATATTACAAAAACATTAAATATAAAAAATATAGTTTTCCTTAAAATTTGAATCATTTTTTCACTTTTTTGCACAATTTGTAGTGTTTGTATTTGTAGTCCAATTTGTAGTCCATTATTGTAAGTTTGTGGGGAAAAAATTATCAAACATTTTTCATTGAAGTTATGGATTTATAAAATTTTTTACAAAAACGTTTAATTTAGCAAGGACATATTAATTGCTCGAAAGGTAACAGTAAAGAATTGCTACCAACAAAATTCAATTTAGAAATAAATGCTGTCCTTGTAAACTTTGAAATGTATCAGTTTCCGCAAACATATTAACCATCACAACTGTTTTCAAGATAACATTAAGAAATGTTTATTGAGAATCAAATCAGAGTATCAAAATATTTTGAAATAATACAACAGATAAAAAAACTAAGATTTTGAATAATACTGCAAGTTTATTAATTTACACAAACCAACATTTGGTGGCGAATTAGTCAACCCCTCCTTAATCATACAGATCTGGAAACTGGTTACCCACTAAGGCTGATCCATTTAGCTTAATTATATTATTTATTTATTTATACCTTCATGTTTTTTAAGGTGCTTTATAAATAAATGATGTACTGATTGTTTGATATTAGATGAGACTCACCTGAGCACTCCGTCTTTAATGTGATGATTTGGCGGAAGAGCTCCCCCTTCCTTCAACCATTCAATCTCAGTGTGAGACCCTCCTTTAGCAGCACAGGTGAACTCCACAGCGCTGCCCAGAGCCTTCACTTCTACCTGTGGGGACACTTTCACTGACAGGGGTGCTGCAGGACACAGAGGTCAGAGGTCAAGCTGAATGCTAGTTAGAATTCATCTGATGATCACCGTGAGTTTGAAGGAATGTATGATGCATATATTAAAGTGAACTGTCAGGACTCACATCGGACAGAGACTCTGGCCAGCGCTTCACTCTTGCCAACCTTGTTGCTGGCCACACACTTGTATGTCCCAGCGTCGCTCTCCTTGGCCAGGTTGATCTGGAGGTCTTCTCCTTGCTGCTGAGCAGTAGGAGGCAAGCTGCCATTGACCTTAGTCCACTCAAAACGCATGGGCGGGGTGCCGTGGGCCAGGCACTGCAGGCGGATTACTTCACCCACTCGCACGGACACGTCATCGGGCAAGGAAGTGGCATAGGGTGGGGCTGCTCCAACCAAAGAAATGTCAGTTACAGGATGTTGGAAAATTACCACGGGCTTATTTTAGAGAGCTTTACAAAAACAGGAAAATATGCTTCACACTTCTTGGAGGAATTCAGACAAAAGCTACAATGTAAAAATGTAAAAAATATAGGGGTGCACGATAAATATCGCTAAAGCCGATTATTTAATCAGCTGTAAACTCCATCAGATGCTTGATTTCACATAGAACAGAACCCATAAAAAAATATATACAGTACAGACCAAAAGTTTGGACACACCTTCTCATTCAAAGAGTTTTCTTTATTTTCATGACTATGATAATTGTAGAGTCACACTGAAGGCATCAAAGGCTATTTGACCAAGAAGGAGAGTGATGGGGTGCTTCGCCAGATGACCTGGTCTCCACAGTCACCGGACCTGAACCCAATCGAGATGGTTTAGGGGTGAGCTGGACCGCAGACAGAAGGCAAAAGGGCCAACAAGTGCTAAGCATCTCTCGGGGAACTCCTTCAAGACTGTTGGAAGACCATTTCAGGTGACTAGCTCTTGAAGCTCATCAAGAGAATGCCAAGAGTGTGCAAAGCAGTAATCAAAGCAAAAGGTGGCTACTTTGAAGAACCTACAATATGACATTTTCAGTTGTTTCACACTTTTTTGTTATGTTTATAATTCCACATGTGTTCATTCATAGTTTTGATGCCTTCAGTGTGACTCTACAATTTTCATAGTCATGAAAATAAAGAAAACTCTTTGAATGAGAAGGTGTGTCCAAACTTTTGGTCTGTACTGTATATATTTATATTAAATGTAGAAAAGAGGTACAATTATAATATATTCTCGATGTTAAGATTTGTTTTAATTTAGAACAAGAAAAGAAAACTGAATAAGAAAATAATTTTTGCAATGTACATGAAAATTTGTAGAATATAAACTAGAAGATAAAGTAATTTGATAGTAATGATCTAAAATGCAATAATATCTAATGACATTCTGAACATCTAACATGTGTTAAGAATACTTAGATTTGTTTTCTTGCTAACAAAAACAATTTTTGATTTTTTTTTTTGCAATGTATGCGTGTATAATAATTTTCTAATAAATATCTAGATGTCAGACACGATAAATGTATTTCAAAATATATTCTCTCATTGTCATAATATTGTAAACAATTTAGCTTCAAGTACATTGATTGGAATTGGGTGACATTTTTTCCTGGAAAACAAAGTCAAATACAATTAAAAGAAACTATCTTTGAAGTGTAAAATGAACATGAATCAGATAGATAAGGAATAAAAACAATCATCTCTAAGAACAAGTTAAGCTCACTGTCTACTTCCAGCATGATGGTGACTTCACTGGTGCCCATGTGGTTTGTGGCATTGCAGACATATTGACCAGAGTCCTGACGGCCCACATTTGGTAAGACCAGGCTGTTGTCAACAATCTTGTGTCTCCAAGGCAGAGAAGACCTTTCTTTAGACCACGTGATGGTGGGCTTTGGGAATCCTTTAGGTAAGATAAAAAAAGCTTTAATAGAAGTCTGCTTTCATTTTCACCTATTGTATTTTAACAGTCATATGGTTGCACCTACCATGGGCTTCGCAATGAAGTGTTGCAGTTGATCCCTCTACCACGACTATCATAGGCTCACGGACGCTGGCACGGGGGACAGTCGGCACCTGAGACCCTCCTTCAACAAACACCTCTACTCGAGTTTCAGTTGTGCCCTGGTTGTTCTGTGCAGTGCACACATACGTGCCACTGTCTTCCGGCCGTGCAACTAAGATCTGAACATAGAATCAAACACACTTTGATTAACATATAGATGCAAACGATTGTGAAATCAACAACGGCTCGACTTCAACGGCCCATAACCTGCATGATAGCACTGGAATCGACGGGAACGGGGCTGCTCAGAATCGTTTTACGGTTGTTGTCTAGTCTGTGCCATCTGACAGAGGGTCTTGGCTCTCCAGCGGCCTGGCATTCGAGATTGATGGGATCGCCCACCCTGATTCGCAGCGGTCCTGCAGGGGTCACTACAGCCTTAGGAGATTCTAAGTATGAAATCAGACAAAAATATAAGTATAGACATAAAATGGAGCAAGAAAAATGTCCAAAAAAAAACTGAAACCAAATATAGTGTTTGTTTCTGAACTTGTTTACCTCTCACGATGAGTGAAGCTATGCTGTGGGTCATTCCGAACAGGTTGCTGGCCACACAGCGATAGGCGCCCTTGTTTTTGGCTTGGGCATTGGTAATAGTCAGGAGTGAATTGTCAAGACCAATCTTCACGTTATCTACATTAACAAATGAAAAGAAGCAAAATCATTTCTATTCAGGCATCATATTAATTGATGACTGACATGAAAGTGAATTGCAGCAGTGTACCTGGCAGAGGTAGGTTGTTGGTGGGTTTCCACTCTAAGCGCACCGGCTGGGCTCCGCTGTGGACCCTGCACCTGAAGCTCGCAGACTCGCCCTGCTTCACTGCTGCGCTGTGTGGCTCAATGGAGATAATGGGGCTCTGGAGACCTACTCCACAATCAAGCCACAAAATATAGTAGGCACATTTTGAGCAAACACATTAAACAGGACTTTACAGGCTAAAAGGGCCATTGAAAGTGGCAAAAATATTCCACACATTTAAAATGTGGAGGACAAATCTGCCTATGTAGTGCAGTCTTCACATTTTTATCCAGTGCTTCTCTAGATAAAGTAGTTAAATGCTATCTCAGTCATTTTTAATCTTTTTTAGCCCAAAATGTTGCAAATTTAAATGTATGATATCCATATGAGAAACAATTACTGTCCCAAAAGGGCTTAAGATAAAAGAAAAACTCCCAAAAACAAAAAAGAGAGCTGTATAATTGAAAATGTCAATGATTCAGTTAAAGGGGTCATCAGATGCTACATGCACTCTTACAAGCTGTTTGAACTGAAATGTGTGTTGGCAGTGTGTGTACACAACCACCCTATAATGATAAAGATCCACCCAGTGGTTGGAAGAGAGGGGTGGGGTGAACAGAGCTAATTAGCATTTAAAGCAACATGCAATAAAACAGCTTGCTGTAGACGGAGGTAAAAACTGTGTTGTTTTACATTACCATTAAGACATTTTAACCAGACTGTTACAGACTTTTCATTAAGACCCTAAAGGATCATATCAACTGGAAAATGGGCATCTGATGACCCATTTAAGTATTTGACATAAATTGACACCATTATGGAAAAAAATAATCATCAAATATGAAATATCATCAAATGAATTCTTGGGACACAGCAAGAGATGAAGGGCTGAAGTGATGAAAAACCAAAATATGAAGATAGATGACATTTGGTTAATGATCTGCAAGATGAACTTTCCTGTTTCTCATCAATCTAAGGGACTTACGGGACGAGCTGGACAACACAGACACAGATACAGAAGCCTGACGGGGGAATGGGCCATCGTCCACCTGACAGATATATTCTCCAGTGTCATCTGCAGAGGCCTGCAGGATCCGCAGCTGAGCTCCTAAAACCTTGAGTCAAATGCACATGGAAGGACACATATAGTTCATATATTTAACAATCAGCTCAAAGATCTGTCATACATACTACATGTAATTCAAATATGCCTGATAGTGGACTGAGATAAAACCTGATGATTGGATGACAGCAGGCCGCTTGCCCTGCTCCATTTGACAGATGCTGGAGAGGTTCCTGGGACGATGCAATTAAGATCCAGAGTCTCTCCCTCCATTACAGAAGCAATAGAAGGCTGGATGGTGACTCCAGAGGGGATGATTTCTCCTGATCACCATGACAGAATAAAATTACTATTATATCCTAAAAATACTAGTCTAAAATGAATGGATTTGCCTCACCTCTTTTTACAGAGACCTCAATATGAGCTTCTGAGGAACCAACAGTGTTAGTTCCAACACAGAGATATGTGCCTGCATCAGACGACCTGATATTGGGTACGAGGAGAGTGCCGATGTCAGTGCGCTCCACGCGGGCCTGAGGAAGATATGGATGTATGGATATTTGAGGTACATTTTTAGTTATTTTATATAGAATCTAAGCTCTGTTCAGACTACATTATTATTATTTTTTGATTACGAAAGTCACTGTGTGAAGATTATCCGGTTCATGATTCATCTTGTTGTATCGTGAATAAGAAATATGTCAAACTATATGATGCAACCCGACCATTCAACGCATGCTGCCATTGCAACAACATGCGTGCTGTCATCAATAGCGCGAGAAAAGACAGAAGATGGAATGAGTGTAATCAAACAATGGCTAGAAAACAGCATGTTTTGCCCTGTCTCGTCATCAGAAAAAAACTCAAATGAATTAAAAGGATTGTATGGACTGTCATAGAGAACTGAGGTAGAATAGTTTTTATTTAACCTTTTTTCATTGTGTCGCGGTAGTCCCTTAATCATAAATGCAGGAGTACTGTTGCCGTAGCTCCACGCATATTTCCCTCCAAATTATTCCTAGCAAGACCGATACCATTGTCTCCCTTTCATTTTGGCATGTCTGAAAGCTTGTACAAAGGCCCTTATGTGCTCCTTTTGGCCAGTGTCACAGATGATCCCCACGACACCCTACGTCAAGCAGATCGTGGCAAAATCGTGTAGTCTGAACAGGGCTTAAGATATTATTGCTGCGATAATTTTCTTTAAATCTGCTTTAAAAAAATGAACATTATAAAAAGTGCTAAATAAATCAATTGGTTTGGCTTTTTGTGAACATCAAGTAAATTTGGTCAATAGGAACAGAATAAACATAACAGCATTAATAATAGTAGACAATTTAACACTCAATACTTACCTTGAAAAAACTTAGTTTAAATGAAACAATTGAAATACATTGATATGCAGTAATACCGGCAAATAAATGAAGTAAAAACTGTTTAGCGTAGTTTAGTCATTTATGAAGAGATTTTTGTTATGAGGCTATCACCATGTCTTAACCAAGAATAGTGTGATGTGATACAATGAAATTGTTCATAAACACAGCCAATCAAAACAATTCACTCACTTTCTCGCACCTGCAATGCACTGTGGCTTAGGAGTGCAAAACACATACCAATAATTTAGCATGTTTATTATGTTGTTGTTGTTTACGGAAATTGTCATATCTACTATGTACTTGACTTTATTATCGTCCTAGCCATTTATCTATAGTGGATAATAAATCAGAGGTCAAACAAATTCACAGAAAATTGCTTTATTACTGCACTTCAGTGTTGCAAAATTGTGGATAATATTAAATTCTACACTTCAACAAACAGGCTACGTTTCATCCTACAGGGCTCATACATAGGACCTAATGCCTAAAAAGGGTTTAGCCTCCACAATCAAGTAAAAGCTTTGAAGGGATGAATGGTATGGGGACCAAAAAAAAAACTATTCCTCGGAATCTTGCCTAATTCAACCTAGACAAAGCATGATGGGAGAGAAGCCTCCATTAGTTTGAAGTGCCCTTTGAAGTGACCAGTTTTGAACACTAACATTTGAAAACCCTTCAATATGGTTTTCACTCCAAAGTTGCACTCTGGGGGCAGATAAAGACTTTTTGTGTTGTATCTGGTTAAGACACGGTGTAATTATTTATGCCTCATAACAGATTGTTATTTGTCATTGGTGTTACATTTATGGTGCTACAGGTCTATATATTAGCAGATGATTACTCTGCAATTACTTGTAATTGATTAATGGCATTGGGGACAGTGATTATTTCACGCGACGAAACATATAGTGACAGTGGACAGTTAAAGCAGCTAAATGGCTATACAACAAAACGTCTAAATCCTACATCTAGAGACATCCAGGCCTGTAAATCAACCTTCAAATGAAAACATATTTAAAATATCTTAGTTTTGATGATGCAAATACATGAATGTGATTAGCACAATTATGTTGTAAATTTTTCAACACGTATGCAGAGGATTTCTAAAACTGAAAGTTACATCTTTAGTGTACTCGCTGCTAAAGAAAACACGACTGTATTCAGAAGGGAGGGGTGATATTCTTTATCCAGGAGTAAAGCTGCTTAACTATGATCTAGTGAAGCGTGGCGGCAGTAGAGCCTGGATGGGGCAGGCTTGGTTGAATGAGTGTCTGAAACCATTCACAAATTTTCAAAGCGGCCCGTTTGCTAGAGCACACAGAATTTCTGCATGGCTGCACGGCAGACCAGAGCACACCCTGGGAAAAGCTGACACAATGCAGCGATGCTCTCAGGCAGAACAAACCAGTCCACAAAGACACAAGGTATGCAAGACACCAAAGCCCTCCAGCAGCATGGGACAAGTCGTCCATGTCTCATATCTTGAATAACCCAAATCTAGCAGTGCAAAACATGTACAGTGGGTTTCAAAAGAAATGGGTCCACTGCTTCTGTTTGGATTTCTATTTTGCCATTTTTCTCATTTAAATACATTTATATCAGCATAACAATTTTAGTCCAAATTTCAATTGTAGAATGCAAATGAATTTCCGTATTTGGTTTGTGCAGCCTTTGCTTTAAAGAAATAGTTTACCCAAAAATGAACATTTACTGAAAATGTACTTACCGGAAACAGGTTTGTTCAAATTTAGCATTACATCACTTGCTCACAAATGGATTCTCTGCAGTGAAAGTGTGTCGACATTAAATCATTCTGACGCCATCCATTCACTGCAGAGGATCCATTGGTGAACAGCTAATGTAATGCTATATTTTCCAAATCTGTTCTGATAAAGAAACAAAACTCATCTACATCTAACAAGTCCTGAGAGTGAGTAAATTCTCAGCAAATTTAAATTTTTGGGGGTAAACAATCTAGAATTTTGCACCACACTGTACATACTTGCTTGCCTTTTCCACACTTATAAGTTTTCATTTGAAAACACATTTTTCTCTCCGTTTTGGCCTTCCATCCAACCTGAGATGGCATTTTTAGTCAAGGAAAACTGAGCTTTTTGCTAAATTTGAAAGCACCATTTCGCGTTGTAGTGTGGACTGTGAAAACTGATTTTTTTTTTAAAAGATGATGCAATTTTTGTCATGTGATGCATATTATACCAATAGATATCCATGTTTATATTGGTATTGTGCATGTTATACTGTATGCTCTGCACTTTCACACTATTGCTACAGATGTGTTACTTTGTACACTCTTCATATCACAGTACTGCAGAGGTGAAAGCAAATTTACTTGCAATTGCTATTTGCGGCAAAACATAAGGGAAGTCGCGTTTTAGATCAGACATACAATTGTGAGTGTGTGCGACCTGGACGCGTCAATGAATGGTGGGTTCTTTTCGTAAATTAAAATAATCCTGTCAGAAGAACTGCATAAAAACGTATCATCCGTGTGTATCCTCTGCAGTGAGCTTTTTTGAGGCTTTGCGCATGCGCAGAAAGCAAATGTAACTTTTTTTGAAGTTTCAGTGTGGATGAGACAAAGTTTGCAAAACACTTGAAAACGCTAGTGTAGACGGAGAGCATTTCAAATGCATTCCGATTAATATAGATGTAGCCTTCGATAATTGAAACCAGCACACCTGTTTAGCGGTGCAAACTTGAACCGAGCAAACTAATTATTGTTTGTACTCACATAAGTAATCTACAATAATTATTTGGCTAAAAATCAAAAGGGTGTCAAGTGAATGATTAAATGAATCATGCATTTAGTTCACATAGATTTTGGTGAGGGTGAGTGAAGCGAGACAGGTGGGATGGGACGCGTGAGACAGACATCAGACAGATGGACAGACCTGTAGCTCCTCAATACGTCTCTGTAACACATCGAGACTGTTGCTTTTAAACTGATGGAAACCGTGAGAAGGAATTGCCTGAACAAACACCAAGACACGGGATGAAACAGAAAGAAAAACTCAAAGGAGGCAAAAACAAGGCAAAATATGACCAATGGCACAACCCTGATAGAGTAACAGGATGAATGACAAAAGGAGAAACTGGTTTCTCACCTGTGGCGGCAGTGAACCACCTCTCTTCTTCCAAGTGAGGCCAGGAGTGGGATTGCCAACGGCCCTACAGTACAACCGCAAAGTCTCACCCTCGTGAATTTCCACCCGCGGAGGGCTCACTTGTACGTGGGGTAGACCGTGAGGTTGACTTGTACCTGAAACATCAGTTAGAAAGTGAAGGAGAACTCACTTGTCAGATTTATGAGCTTGTTACACTGTAAATCTTGGAGTATTCTAGTATACTTTGAACATGAAGAACTCCCCGGGCTGTGTGTTCGCCATGTGTGTTCAGAGCCTTGCAGATGTACTCGCCCTCATCCGAGCGATCCACAGATGGTATGGTCAGCAGCCCATTACGAATTACAGCTTTTGAACTGATTCGATTCCCGGGACCTTCTGACAAACCCCATATCATAAGACAGAATTCAGGAGACAGGAAGGAACAGTTGATGTTATGTGGGAATACCTAACCACACTACCAGATTGAAAACTCAATATCTTCATCAACAAACAATGCTTTCAATGATTTCAAGGTAGGACATGTTCTTCAAACCACACCCATGTTGGTCGGGAAATGAAAAAGGGCTCCCCTTGTGAAAAATAAGTGTGCTTAATTGTTATTCAGTGAGCTCTTGTAGTGTACTTTAAATCTTAAAAGTATACTTTAAAAAGTGTCTGAAAACACTGCATTCAATAAGCTCTTAAGTATATTCTTTTAAAATATACAATAATAATAAGTATAAAATGGGTTGTTCCAATTTTAGTTTAGTATACCAAATGTACAATTACAGGGTACAACTGCATTGTATAAACTCAGCATTAAATACAAATCAGATTCCAAAAAAGTACAAAGTACAAACTGTACAAATTGTGAGTAAAAGAGTAAAAAATATCTCATAAACTTATATTTTATTCACTAATATAGATAACGAATATAGATAACATATCAAATATTGAAAGTGAAAAATTTTGAAAATGTCAAACCAAATATTGGCTCATTTTGGATTTCATGAGAGCTACACATTCCAAAAAAGTTGGGACAATTAGCAATAAGCTGGAGGACCAATTTGCAACTTAATAGGTCAATTGGGAACATTATTAGGTATAAAAAGAGCCTCTCAGAGTGGCATTGTCTCTCAGAAGTCAAGATGGGCAGAGGATCACCAGTTCCCCCAATGCTTCGGCAAAAATAGTGGAGCAATATCAGAAAGGAGTTTCTTAGAGTTTGAAGTTATCATTATCTACAGTGCATAATATCATCCAAAGATTCAGAGAATCTGAAACAATTGGCACTGCATCACATACAGGAAAGCTACTGTAATGGAATTTACAACATGGGCTCAGGATACTTCCAGAAAACAATGTCAGTGAACACAATCCATCGTGCCAAACGCTGTTGCCGGCTACAACTCTATAGGTTAAAAAAGAAGCCATATCTAAACATGATCCAGAAGCGCAGGCATTTTCTCTAGGCCAAGGCTCATTTAAAATGGACTGAGGCAAAGTGGAAAACTGCCCTGTGGTCAGATGAATCAAAATTTTAAGTACTTTTTGGAAAACCGGGATACCATATCATCTGGACTAAAGAGGACAAGGACAACCCAAGTTGTTATCAGCACTCAGTTCAGAAGCCTGCATCTCTGATGGTATGGGGTTTTTTATGAGTGCGTGTGGCATGGGAAGCTTACACATCTGGAAAGGCACCATCAATGCTGAAAGGTATATCCAAGTTCTAGAACAACATATGCTCCCATCCAGACTCTTTCAGGGAGGACCTTGCATTTTCCAACATGACAATGACAGACCACATACTGCATCAATTACAACAGCATGGCTGCATAGAAGAAGGATCCGGGTACTGAAATGGCCACCCTGTAGTCCAGATCTTTCACCCATAGAAAACATTTGGTGCATCATAAAGAGAAAGATGCAACAAAGAATACCTAGGACAGTTGAGCAATACTAGAAGCATGTATTAGATGCCGAATGGGACAACATTCATATTCCTAAACGTTTGCAGACTATTATAAAAAGAAGAGGAGATGCCATGTCCCAACATGGCCTTGTCCCAACTTTTTTGAGATATATTGATGCCATGATATTTAAAATCAACTTATTTTTCCCTTAAAATTATACATTTTCTCAGTTTATACATTTGATATGTTATCTATGTTGTGTTCTGAATAGAATATTGAAATTTGAAACTTCCACATCATTGTATTATGTTTTCATTCACAGTTTGTACAGTGTCCCAACTTTTTTGGAATCGGGTTTGTAAAAATGTATTTCAAATACATTTTAGTATCTTTATTTTTCATTAGGAAATTTAACTTTTTCACAAGGGTCTTCTTTTTCAGGAATTTTGCCCTAGGGCCAACATAAGATCACACGTCCTATAACCAAGTTATTCTTGCCAAAATTATAGTAACCACAAATGAATATATGAATTTATATTCTCAGACGTAGATTGGCTCACCTATCCATTCCACAGCAGGGGTGGGGTTGCCAGTCACTGTGCAGCGGAACTCTGCCCGCTGGCCCTGTTGGACTGTCAGCACAGGTGGATTTATTGTGGCCACCGGCTGGGCCCCTTCAGTAGCTACAGTGAGGTAGAAATCAGTTAATCACAGACAGGAGCAGAGCACTTCAAACTGAAGTACCAGTCATTACAGATATGCCTACCCAGAACAGACCTTACCCTCTTTCGATGACAGAAGAGGTCAAGAACATTTTCAGTGAAATGAATTTCTCATTCATGGTCTAAATGTCATGCTAATTAATTGATAATGTTTTTCACATTTATCTTGCTGTGTGGTTTCTATCATAAGCACTAAAAATACAAAAAGGCAAATAGATGGAAAATTGAAAACAGCTCTACATTTGGGAAAGGTCTGTTTGTGAGAGTGTTTATGAAGTGATAGTGGTGTGACAGCATATGCAGTGTGTGTCTGGCTGCCAGTGATGATGGTCAAATCATGTCTCTTGGCAGCCAGCTTGAGGAGATGAGAAGTGGCAGATGGGGCTTGGCAGGGCGAGGCCCTCACTGCTGTCTGTGCCAACTCGGCTGGATGCCGAGCCCTCAATCTATAGGGATTCCAGGGCAATAGAGCAAAATAAAGCTTTCTTTTACCAACTGGGGTGGACTACTGGGCTGTGTAAGCTACGGTCTGCTTCTCAGTGACTGAACAGTGCTCATTTAGCTGCCTTGGTATTTAAGCATTACTTTTTCCATGATGGGCCCAACTCCATGAATAGAGTTCTTATTTGGTCCATAAAAGTACTTTTTGTGCACAAGATCTATCTACCCACAAATCTACATGTACGGTCTACACCTCTATCTCTGTCTATACACCCAAACATATAGCGGTTTACTCACTCCTTTATCTATCTACCCACCTGTCTACACCATGTACCTGCTCAACTATTAATTTGTCTACCCACTCATCTATTTCTAACTTTTCATCTGCCCAACTATCAGTTTACCCAATTTTCCCTATCTACCCAAACTTTTGTCTATTCACCCAAACATATAGCTGTCTACCCACCATTTTTTTCCTAACTCATCTGTCTACCCAGACACAAATATGTCTATTCAACTATCCATTCACCCAACCATCTAGCTGTCTACACATCTGTCGATCCAACTATGTCTACCCACCCAATTCTTCCAGTCTACTCATTTATCTATCCACCAATATACTCATTTATCCATCTATCTACCCACTTATCACTGTCTACTACACCATATTACTTTCTGAACTATTAATTTGTCTACCCACAAAACTATTTTCAACTTTTCCATCCACCCAGCCATCTGTTAACCAAATTTCTTAGTTTAATCACTAGTATATACATTTCATCATCTACACAGCCATCTCTATCTATACAATCTACTCTACTGTACATCACAACCCATCTATAGTCTACATATCCATCCATTCACCCAACCATCTAGCTGTCTACAAATCTATCAACCCAACCACATAACTGTCTACTCACCCCTTTTACAACTCATCTAACCAATCCTAGCTATGTACTCCTTTATCATCTACCCACCCTTCTCTGTTTACACCATCCACCCACCCTTCTACCTATATATCGCCATAATTATCTACCCACCAATCTTTCACTTCTTTCATCCATCTATATAATTACCTGATGTATCTGGCTCCACATCTATCAGACCACCCAACTATCTATCTACCCATCCATGTATGTCTACACATCTACTGACCCAACTATATAATAGTCTACCCAACAGTCTATTTTTCAACTTATCCATCCTTCTCATCTACCAATCCATCTTTTTTGACCACCCAACCATCTACTCATCTTTTTACCCACTTATCTTATCAGTCTGTCTATCTACCCATCTATCGGTCTATACATTTGTGCACCCCTAAATTATCCACACTCCTAGTCAAATTGATCTATTTACCCTACCAAATTCTGACTATACCCATCTATACTATACCCATCAATGCATCTATTCCCCTACTATATCATCTAACCACTTAACTATCTACCATTTCTCTACCAATCTGTCTACTCACCAATTTAATTTGCTCATATATCCTGTCTATCTAACATTTATTAAACTACCTATCCATCGATCACCATAAATCAATTAAATTCATAGTAAAGTAAAACCATCTTTTATATAGTCTCTATAAAATTAGAGAGAGCCTAGTTCAGTGCACTGGATATGTACATGAGTGATGGCCATTATAAAAGAGGCACAGTGATATCTTTAAAGAATAATGAATATTATTTGATATCTGATATACCTCAACATAGTCGTGCATATCAAAAGCATGATACTGGGCTGATGAAATGTGTGGGGGACCCCTCTCTGTTAGGTAACAAGTGTGATGTTTGGTGGTTTGGTCACGTATAACATCATGCAAAAAGAATTAACCTTACCAATCTGATACAGAATTGGTCTTGAGCACAAAAAATCTCAGTTACAGACAAATTACCAATAAAATAAGAATCATACAAGACACTTTGGCAACAGAGAGAAGTCCCTAAATGTGTTAGCATGCAGCTTCACGGTTTCAATGGACCTTAGTCTTAAAACCCTAGCCATTTCAAGTAATGCTCCTGTGTACAACTCAAAAACACATGTACAGTATCTGACCAAAATGTGGTCATAAACAGGATTAACATTAAAATAATAAATATGTATAAAACTCTGGTGGTCATTAAACTATTTTTGTAATATTAGCACCATGCTGGTAGTTTGGTTGTACCTTGGCACTACTTGAGACGGTAAAAGCATGCAGGCGTGAATGTTGCATGCGTGAAAGGAACAGGTCCTTCCAGGCCTGGAGGAAGAGAACCATGTGGACTTACGCTTTCTATGTCCTTCAAACATCTCATAGGCAGTGTAAAACATCTGTGACTGAGAAGCCTCTGTGAATGATGGACAGGCAGTTACTGTCAAGTGAGTCTCCAGAAGGTTCTGTGAGAGTGGCGCACTGGCGCACCTAGCATTTCAATGTGATTTTAAGCATATGCCACTCAACTTTTGTTTCATGACTTTTGAGCTCCAGACTGTGTGCAACAACTTGCATTTCTTTTTTTGCAATGCTGCTGCGAAATTACACTTTAATAGGTGGGGACTAAATTATCTCTAGATACTGTTAAGTTTAGGCAAGCTTACATTTTATATTTCCGTGAAAGTAAATCATTTTTTAACAGGTAGCTCTACAAATGTCTCAGAATGCCTGAGGCTGATATCATTCACATACTAATTACATCAGTAAAAGTCACAATTTAAATCATGTTTCAAATATAATATGATACAGATGTAATTTATTTTTTAACTTTTATATCTGGACTTTTGACTGAGATGTACAGCACATATAGCTTATTTGTACAAGGAAGCTTCTCATTGTTTTTTTTAGTAAGGCAAATTAAGTTATTCCCAATTCCACAATTATGCTCCAGTATCATTGATTTTCAGCACTTGTCATGTTAGATTGTAGTCAATGATGGAAAAGTTCATGAAGAATAGTTGCTGTAAAATGGCAAGCAATAGGTTGCCCCATTGAGAATCAAAGAGGGCACTGAGTTTTCCTACTGAAAAATCAATGCACATTTAGAAGACATTTAAAAATGAGTCTAAGGTAAGCACACTGTCTGTGCAATTAAAAGAGGAGTGTAGGAAACAGCACTCAGATTAAATCAAAGCATGCAGGTTAGTATCAACACACAACACATGTAAAAGCTTTACCTCAGTATAAACATTCATATTGTATTTTTTTAATACAGCTTGTGATTGAGAAAAGTCTATTTTAGAATTTCAGTTTCATTCCACAGAGCGAAGGTGTTTTACCTGTTATTGCTTTAATATGTTCACCATTTAAACAATAATTTGTACACACATTTCACAGTTTAGACAAATCCAATACAATAGAATCATAATGTAAGAAAAAAAAATCATCATCTTTTCTTAAGATACAGCACCATTTCAAAATGTACAAAATTAAATATTGTTTTTGATTACTAAAATAACTATATATACCTAACATGCTTGACTGAAAAGAAAATCAAAAAGAGAAGTTATAAAGCACCATTCTAGTGTAAAACATACATATTGAAAAAAAACAAAAAAAACAATGCATAAACACAAATGTGTGAAAAATGTTTGAAAGCTGTTTTAACATACGCATGAAACATTAGAGTCAACATAAACATAATTTCTGTTATAGTACTCAGTGTGTTTGTAAATGTAAACCAAAGTTCTTTTTTTTTTACAGCTGTTTGTCAAACCAGTCAAAATAAATATGGAATTAAATTCTATGCAATAACTACAGTACACATCTCTGTCGGAAACCTTTGAAAGGCATTATCTACGAAAATGTCTCAGATTACTGCTAAATATGATTGAGTTTACAAAACCAGTAAAGAAACTGTTACACTTGAAAATCTCACTGCCTAAACCACTGGCAGTTTCCAATCCATTTAGAGGACCAAAATGAGAGAAGGAAAAGAAACAATTCGAAATGGAAAATATGACACTCATGGAAAAAAAAAGTCAACATTCAAACTACTGCACTAATAGCACCATTTTCAAATACAAAATTGTAGAACATTTCCATGACAAAATAAAGATGGAATCACGTCTTGGAGTCGGGAACGGGCTTGTGCCTGCAGTCCTTTTGGCTGACGAGTCCCAGTATTTATGACACCTCCCTACCTTATAAACCACCTATCCCCAAAAGATCACCTCAGGAGGGAAATGACAGTAAACATGCCCGGAAATTAAGACACAAATCCCCCACTAGTAAGAAGACTGACACAGAACCACCACCATGACAACACCCAATTACACCAGCAGCTGATTTCACTGATCGCTACTAAGAAGACTAGGCATCAATGTAATGCATGATAGACTGACGGTTAGTAAAATGACTAGGCCTTATTCATTAAACACAAGCAAAAGAAATATCTCTGCAGATGACACATGAATCCATTTTATGTACACTTCATATATTCAATTTAATGTGATAGTTTGTGCAAAATGTTTGACAACATTTTTGCGCAATGTCAGTGTGCAAATTATAATTTCTGTGTACATCAAAAATGTATAACTGAACAATTTGCACACAATTTGTGGAGCTCAATTTTGATTGTGCAATTGCATAATATTCTGAACCAAAAATCAACTGCTATTGAGAAAAAATTTGATCAAATGTTTAATATGATTAAACTGCCGTCAGTCTTCATGGGAGTCTGTTTTGTAAAGCCTGCATTGATATGTGAGTCACACAACGAAATTTATGAGAACTCCTTAATTAAGAGCATTGATTCAAGTTTTCAATAATCATGACCCAAAATCAGCTTTTTGCTTAGGATTTTAGCTTGCAAAACCCTTTGTAAGCATGAGGGGGAAAAAATCATGAATTTTGTATTATTAAGAAAAAATTATAATTTCAGGTGCTGGATTAGATTTGATTGAAAAATCATTTTCTGAGATTTATTTATCGAGTACAAAGTTTTGCTTTTCATTCACAAGCTGTATCAATCTGTCTGCTGTAAAGATTTTACACTGGTAACATTTTGTGTTAAGTGAGGGGAAAAAACTCAGGAAGTAATCAAAAAGCACTTTTTTTTTTTTTATTAATGCGATGATTGAAACACAAAACGAAGAGTTAGCCATGCCACTGACCATAAGACAGAGCAGAATATTGCAAAAACAACACAAAAATGGGGCAATGAAGAAAAGCATAGAGACATGCAACTTGAGAAAGACAGAAAACTAAAAGGCAGGGAGGTTTAGAGGATGTGGTGCCAATCACAAACCTGGGACATAGAGTTCGGCCGTGCCCTCATCCATGCCAAGCATATTGGAGCCCGTGCAAACATAGTTGTCTGCGTCCTCGGGCTGCACGTTCTGAATGGTCAGGATTCCATTGAAATCCATGGCCCGGTTAGGCAGCTTGCCGTTGCCTTTGCGGGTCCAAACCAGGGTGTACGCTGGCAGCTACAAGAGAAGCACATGTCCTCAAATATTTTCACTTACAGTCATTCATACTCACAGCCAAATCCTGCTCTCTCTCTCTCTGTCCCATCTGTTTGGAAGTAAGGGAGGCTAAGATTATGTCTGTGATGGATGTGTGCGCAGATGACATTCATACCATGCTTTTGGCTGTGCAGATGAAGCTCACTGTAGATCCCACCACCACTCTCTGTATTTTGGGCTCCTCGATAAAGACTTCAATAGGTTTGGATGGTATGGCTGGTGAGGGAAATGCGTTATGTGAATCGAGAAAGAAAAATGTTTTTTGTGCCCCCCCAAAAAAGGACTAAATTAATAAATATAAATACATTTAAATTACTTTATATAATATTCTAAAATAAAATATAAATATTACAAATATAATAATGTACATAATTTAGTGTGAGAACACCACATGACTCAATATCACCAAATTCATACTTGGTTCATCAGATGTACTGAACACCTAACATTATCCAAATTCACAAATACATTCTTTAAAGTGCCCCATTATGGATTTTTGAAAATTACCTTTCATGCAGTTGAATGAAAACATCCTGCAAAGTTTTAAATCTGAAAGAGTCGACTCTAAATCATTAAAACGAGTCGTTTTTAAAACGAATCCCAAGTCGTTTCATGTTGATGTTGACATGAAACATTAGCATACTGCCTGACCACTTGTTGGTCTTCTCTCATTGGTCTGAATGAAAAAGCAAATTCATTCTTTGCCACTAGGTGCAGCTTTTGGAGCGGTAAAAATAGCAGTTTCCCCAGTAACACTGTAAACAAAGCAGCACTGCGTTCACAAACACTGCTTTATCAGGCATTACAGGTATGATAAAATGAAAATGAGTCTAATCGGACTAATCGATGCAGATTAGCGTCCCTTAAAGAAGGGGTTTGGATAAATAAATCGTTGAGCAAGTTAGGTAAAAATAAATGCATATTATAAGATGTTTTTTGACCATTCATGTATGCCAACCTGTTGTTGGAGACTCCCAAAACCAAAATATAAACCTTTAATTTCCCATAATAGAGGGACTTTAATGTCCAATCCAAACCAGCTTTGTTCTACTGTAAATGCATCTTGAGGGTAAAGCAAAAGCAAACTTTAAAAACTAAATTTAAAAATGTTGTGTTGTCATACATTTAATCGGTGTAAAGTGAGAGACTAGAATAGTGTGTAGATTGTGATTTTAATTGCAAAAATAAAATAAAAAAATAAAAAACAGCTTACTTGTAACAACAATCTCTGCTTTGCTTCTATTGGTGCTGCGCTGGTCTCGGCCGGTGCAGATGTAGATGCCACCATCACTGGGCTGCACACTGGGAAAATGCAACTCCTCTCCTGCAACGTGGTATGAAACAGTTTCCCATGCTTGTGAACTCACACACTACCACTTGTGCTGTTATATATGCTAAAAATAGTTCTGAACTTTGCCTTCAAAGACACCTGCAAAAACTATCACAAAGTTTTCAGCACTGATCATAATAAAAGTATTTCTTGATCAGCAAATCATATTAGAGTGATTTCTGAATGATCATGTGACACTGAAGACTGGCTGCAAATTGAAAACAGATTCAAATAGAAGTTATTTTTAAATAGTAAAAATATTTCTGTTTTTATTGTATTTTAGGCTTGGTTGCAATATACTATAGTACTTGTTTCCCCACAAAATAGATAAGCAATATGAAGTATTTAGTTCTATTTTTGGTGCTTGCTTTCTACATAGGATTCATGTGTGACGTCTTGAGAGATTCTATACTAGTCATCTGAACATGCTTGTAGGAATGTGGACAGTACCTTGTCTGCGTCTCTCTGCCGTGCTGGAGATTGGGCGTCCATCCTCACGGGACCACTGGAAATAGTGAGGTGGATATCCAGACACCTGGCACCTGAGAGTGACTGGAAGCCCCTGTGCCATCTGAACCCTTTCTGGATACACCTTCACCACTAGAGACACAGCAACTGATGACAGACAAACACACTCTACTACAATCTGCCCATAAATGTGCCTCAACTGTTTGTATAAAGACCCCATTAAAGCAATTGAAGATTTGAAACAGGAAAACGGGGCATCCCTGTTTTTTAAACTGCCAATCACTCATAATTTGCTAATGGTTTCCAAAGTGGTATTGTGGATATGTGTGTATTCATATGCATCATTTATTAAACATGCATAGTCGGCTTTTATAAGATCATTAGCATATAGATGCTATTGATTTCAGCTGAAAATCACAAACCTCCAATTTTGATTTCATGGAGTCATTAAAATTAATAGTAAATGAACAGATACCACTACGGCAGGGGATTCTCGCTTGTGGATTTCCAACATATCCGGGCGCACAGCTACGGAGAAAGAGGAGTATCACATTAAACATTGTAGTGATAATAAACACGGCTCACTGAATTCAGGAAGTGTGAGCATACCGTTCACAATACCGGCCGGTGTAGCCGGGCTGACAGGCAGTGCACTGGTAGCCTCCGTTACCCAGACTCTCACAGGTACGAGAGAACCTGCAAATAAAATGACTATTAAAAACCTTGCTGCAAGTGAGGCAGATATTGTGAAAGCAGGAACCGGCAGGGTCAGGTAAGGTTTACAGGGGTATGTGTTAAAACTAACTGGTTGTCGGGGTCAGTGCCGGGACAGGCACATGCTTGGCAGTCCTCAGGGGTTCCAGCAGTTGGATCTCCAAAGAAGCCGTCTGCACACTGTTCACACAGCTCACCCTTGGTGTTGTGTTGGCAGTTCTGAGGAACAAAAAGATATCACAAGTAGCATGGATTACTTTTATAAGCATGAGTAAAGGCAATATGTATTTAAATATGTATTTGATTTTAGCTGGTTTCTAATATTTATTCAATTTATAACACACATTTTTTGATAATTTTGAATGAAATGCAACTATATTATTTTGTTTCTCTCTTCCATCTATAATTGCCACTTTAACTCTAGCACTGTTCTATTCTCATTTTATCTACTTGTTTTTTTTGTGACCCTCTAGTCCAAGCGTTCACTATTCTTTTTTTTTCTATTCCTTCTAAATGTTTTCTTTTTATTCTTTTTATTTATTTTGTATATACACGCACACACACACACACACACACTCACTCACTTGCATGAAATTCAGTTTGTTAAAAATATTGTTTTCATGACTAAATGCATATTAAATAATCATTATATGTAAGTTTATTTCATTTTCGTTCTGCTCAAGTTGAGTAAATGATTTATTTCCTTAGTATATAATGCAATAATATTTTGTTTGCATATTTATTCAACTTGTGAGTAAAAGCAACTGTGATTTATGTATCTATTTATAATGCAATTAATATTATTTTAAATATTTATTAGAATAACACTTAAGAAGCACTGCAGTGTAACTGTGATATTATCATTATTATTATAAGATTAAATAACTATTTCATTTATTTACTTATTTTATTAAATTATTTCCATACATATTGTATTATATATTATACAGACACATATTTGGTATACTGTTCTGTTCAAACCGAATAAGAGAGAGCAAACTCTTCTATGAATGGGATTGTAGTAATGCCTTAAAGCATTCTGGGACACACTTCTGTTAAAGAACAGCTGGTAAAGCTTCATACCGTGCAGATGCCAGTCTCTGGGTGACAGGAGTCAGAGTGGCCGTTACACTCACATGGCTCACAGTGGCCAAGGTACAAGCCTCCTCCTGTACGAGTGTATCCAGGAGCGCAGTCCTACAGAGCACAGAGAGAACGGACACATGTCTGGATTGTGTGAGACTGTCATCATCATCACTCTAGCATGGAAGCAAGCCATTACTACGATTCATCCAGTTGGTCAGAGAGCAAAGCTGCATTGTTCCTACCTGGCAGGACAGACCACGGTAACCAGGAGGACACTGGCACTGCTCCACCTCCAAAGCCTGGGCCAGGCCAGTGTACTCGGGCACAGCAATATCCATGCGGAGCCCAGAAATACTTGATGAGCGCATCTCTGTGTGATACGAGGCACGGATCAAGATGTCATCGAGGTCCGCGAGCACCATCATCAGGTGTTCCCGGGTGGCCGGCATGCCATCGGGACGCTGCCAGTGTTCCTACAAACAAAAAATCACCCAGGTCATACCAAACCGTATGTCTTGTTTCAATATGAATGACGTAAAAGATGAATGGGTTCTCACCTCTCTGAAAACAATCTCAAAGTCCCGTGACTCTCGTGCTCCTTGCCCTCTTCTCCATGGTTGGCGTGCCACCAGTGTGATGTCATTACCCTGTAGAAGAACAATAGTGAACAACAATAGTGGTCAAACCGAGAAGAAAACCTATATATAACCTACTGTGGACACAACATCTGCTACCAAACTCACAATAATCTGAACATCAGCATCTTCTATTGGAGAACCTCGGGGGCCTGGCACATAGGAGATGGTATATTTCAGCTTTCCACCATATGCGCCAACCTACATAAGGATTAAAAACATAATTATTGTTCCCTTTTAATCACAAATAGTATTGATAGAAAAAGTATAGCATGAGAAAAGCTTGACATTTTAATATGAATCATAACTACACACAAAATACCTGCTGATAAAACCTGCACAAAACCCAAAATGAAAATTAAATAAAGCACCTGCCTTTTCTTTATTATTTTCTTATTGTTCAAAGAGGAGAAAATAAGTGACATAAAATAAAAAAGGTCTGTCAAACAATTCATCATGATTAATCACATACAAAATAAATGTGTGTGTGTACTGTGTGTATTTATTATGCATCTATAAAGAAACACGAATACAATATATATTGTGAAAATACTTGCATGCATTTATTTACAAATATATATATTTATATTCATATAATTTATATTATATATAAATGCAATTAAAATATAAACATAAAAAAATGAAATTATAAAATATATACATGCATGTTTGTATTTATATATACATAATAAATATACACAGTACACATACATATCTAAACAAAAACGTTTATTTTGGTTGCAATTAATCGTGATTAATTGTTTGACAGCAGTATATATATATATATATATATATATACACATACATATACACACACACACACATACACACACACACATTCTAAGGTAAGCAAAACATCATTAAACACATCAAGATCTCAGATATGAACCTCTACAGCAGCACTTTGTCCTGTCAGCACCACAGTAATAAGCACTCTAGACATGACGTGATTAAACCAGGTTGATCTGTTTAGATTAATAAGTGATGTTTTGGCTTGCCCATCTATCCCACCCTTGGCTCAGGTAGTGATTCAGTAATGTCTAAGGTGGATCAGACAACCTGGGGGGATCAGAAGTGGGCAGGCCTGAACCCATCCATGTGTTTACCTTATCCCCTTTGAACTTCTCCGGGAGCTGCCAGAAGAGCACGTCATCTGGGTGCAAGCTGAAACCATTGTAGACCAAAACATACTGGAGCACAGGCGAAAGGAGAGGAAATATAACAGCAGATAAGCAAAGCAGAGAGGAAAGGATGAGAGAAAAGAAATCTATTCCTGTCAGTCACTGACTAACTGCAACTTCAACAACTTATAAAAATTCTTACAATAAAATATGGTAGTTAGAAATAAGAAGACTTGGAAATTGAGTTAGAATTGTTTTTTAAAGTCTATTCAAGCTATACCTATAGGGAAAAATGTCTGATTATTTTCAATGTTAAAAACAGTTTTGCTTAATATTGGTTTGGGAATTCTTTTGTTTATTTTTATTATTATTATTATTATTATTATTTTTACTTAACCTAGAATGTGATCTCCTTAAGTTTCATTTTTGTTTTTTCTAGGGATTACCAAGTGGATTCACTGATGACTACCTTGTTAGAAGGGCCAGGCCGTGGACCTCTAGGGAGAGCAACAGTGTTTTTTCCCTGTTGCACCTGCTGAGAAGACCAACATCCAAAGCAAAATCAAACAACGTATCTTTGTTATCACAAGAAAATGTTTACTAGTGTAAACTAAGAAAGTGCTAAGCTAGCTAATGCATGAATGACAAGTAGAGTCACTTTTTTAATGTGTGTTTGTTGCATTTCAAGGTGATAATTCATCCAAAAAATTAAATTGTCACCCTCCTTTCACCCCAAACCTACATGACTTTAATCTTCTCAACACAAAAGAAGATCTGTTGGGGAATTAACATTTTTCTTTGTCCTTACTAGGGTTGTGCCAATAGCATAGTATCGTGTATCACCGATAGTCAGAGATATCATATGTGGCTAATGCTCTTGACAATAGCATAGTCTATTACAATTATTAACTGGCTAATATTATTAGGTTCATTTGTTCCGTAATTTCTGCATTATACAGTGTCACCAATCACACACGTTTCCGATGAGTTTATGAATGCACTGGCCAATCAGAGGCGTTCAGATGAGTCATTGCTGAAACAACAAAAAAGTTTTGTTGCTGAGTGTGCATTCCCTGACTGAATTCTGCTCGCTCGTGAATTTCTCTCATCATAAACAACAATGTGCAGATATACCTGTAATGTCAGCATAAGAGATTTATTCATCACTGATTATAACGGGAATTATTTTTAGTAAGTGACAAATGTTCTTTGCACATTTTCTGTAGCTGCTGTTTGAATAACTATAACTTACAATGTTTCCATGTTAAATACAAATTGAGTCATATTAAAAATATGTTATAACATCCATGTGATACTTGACTAAAAAAAGATATAAAGTGTAGTTAATCGATTACAGTAACATTAGGCTGCTTTAAGCCTGGAGTTGGCTCACTCACCAGCAATGATTCCAAGTTAATTAAATAAATAAATTAGCATGAGAATATTGTGTATCGGCAAACTCTTAGGCTGACGATAGGATGATGAGACTATGGAGCATATCACCCAACACTAGATCCAATAACCCCATTGATTTTCTTTATATTTTACTAAAATATCCTCCAAAATATATTCTTTTGTGTTCCACAAAGTCATACAGGTTTTTGATGACATAAGGATGAATTAATTATGCAAATTTGGATTTTCAGAGTGAACGACTCCTAGTTTATGTGTGTAACCTAACTTGAGCCAGTATAAGAGACACCAGTGAGAGCACACAGTACCTGAGTTAGGTCAGGGTGAGAGAAATGGCCTGGGTCGTTTGAAAGGGACTCAGAGTCCCTCAAAGAGGAAGTTAAATCAGAATGGAAAGAAGGGGCACGCACACTTGACCGAGACAGAGAACTCTGGGCCTCAAATGAAGAATGGGAAGTTTGAGAGGATGAAGAGAAAGGGAAGGGAGACTGCCCATTGGAGAAATTAGTGATGACTGCCCAGATTTCATCATCAAGTTTGCGTACTTCATCAGCAGGGTGCTAGTGAGAATAAGACAATGATGGAACAGGAAAAATAGTGACTCGAAGGCTTTGTTCAGATAGGCAGCAAATATTAGTGTGTTTCTAACACAAATCCATTCAGTGTGAAGAGCAAGAAACAAAGAAGCCTCATTTAAAAAGTTGGTCAAATAGAATTTAAATTCTGTTTATATTACATTGTGGGAAAAGTACATACTCTATGTAAAATGCCTCGTTTGTTGTTTGGGGAAAATCTCTTGGGATGATGCTAAATTAGTCATTAATATAGAAATAAATCAATGAACACTGCTGCTCAAAGTTTGAGGTGGAACATGAAATTGTATTGTGTAAAATTGTGAAAATTATACAGTTTAAAATGACCATTTTCTATTTAAATATATTTTCTAATTTATTTGTTTATTGTGATGACAAAGTTGAATTTTCCTCCAGATTCAGTGTCACGTGATCCTTCACAAATCAGATTGAACTGGCTCTCAAGAAACATTTCTTAATGTTTTCAATGCTGAAAACAGTTACGCTGGTTCATTGGTGGAAGAGATGATAACTATCTTTAAAACAAATATTTTGAACCACTATAAATGGCTATTAACTGTCACTTATGAAGACAGATTTTTGTGCAGTGTAAACAAAGCCAAAGAGAGAGAATGAAGAGACAGATGTGTCAAAACTGAGTCGAGAGGAAAGAATGGGAATGCAGCCAATCAGATGATTAAATGCATGCAGGGAAGCGTTCAGGAAGACAGTGTAAGAATCAGGATAGCACGTATGCTCTCACCTCAAGTGTGTCACTCACAAACAGCTAAATATTTTCAAACCTCACTTTGCTTCATGCTGTTCTCTCAAATATCATATCACTTTCAATTCAAACATCTTCAGGTGGAGTTAATGCATGAAGATATAAAATAATGTGCCCTTCACTGACTCTACTGGAAGTTCAGCATATCAGTCAGTTTTCTAGTATTTAATTTTCAGTGCAAACTCTCTAGCAGTCCGTTTATTAAAAGTATTAAAGGAGGATTAGAGGGAGTTCAAACATTCAGATTAAATTTAGTACATTCTTTTGCTAAAGAAATATCCATCGGTTATGTGAAACAGGAGGGTGCCACACTGTTTAAGGGCCTATAGGATTCAAGTAAGGCCAGTAAAAGTGAACTAATACCTCAATGGCTCTTTTGGACCTTAAGAGGTCTTTACCCATATCATTCATTAGCTGCCATACAGCGACGTCCTTTCTCAGTTGGTCCTTTTTCCATGATGAGTCTCTCTAGTTTTGTGAATAAAGCATTTTCTGTAATCTCGATACAAAAGCTCAATTATAAACCAATGAATTATAAACAACCCGTTGAAGATTTCAGATTCAAAAGCCTCTAAGTGTCATCTGAGATTTCCTTCTAAAATGAGCATTTTTCTCAGGCTCTCGTGTGTAGGTTTAGTAATTTCACTGAATAGGTTCTCTTCATTGCCATTAAAGTGAAATAACTGAACATAAACACTGGAGCCTGAGAAAATGCTAATTTTAGAAAAAAAATTAACATGGCACTTAGAGGCTTTGCATCTGACCTATTCAATTATACTTTTATGCAACATTTCTGTTTGACTTGGACAAGCAAAACGTCACTTTTTTAAGACTTTGATAGTGCCAATTTTTTAGACACCACTGTGAACAACGAACCCTCAATTCTTAATAATTCAATGAATTCTAAAATCACAAAAAAAACGTGACCACATGGTGTTACTAGGTTTCAACAGGGCCTTAGTAAGTCAGAATGCATCTACGATGAAATCCCATGCACATCAAATCATGATCAGTGCAAAATAAAATCAACACATGCTGCACAGATGATCCATTCATGCATCATTCTAATTCTAGAAATACAGTAGGCCAAATCACAACAGACACACTCAACAAACATGATCACTCGCTGAACCTGCAAAGATTACCTTGTGTGCTCGTCTAGTCCGAGCAGAGTAAGACTTCTAAAAATGGCAAGTAGATTCAGAAACACTTAAATCAGTGTATCACATCCAAAAAAAATCTAAATATTAAGACACATCACTCACTTTGTTGATATTAGTACCTACTATAGTCTTTGTGTACACTCCAGCCACTATAAAAACATTTCTACGCTTTTGAAGAGCTGCCCTGACTAAGTACATTTTGGAAGAAAAGGTCTTGGCAGCACGCGTTTGCAGAAAGAAACCCATTTGAAGAGAATTCAAAGAGGGGGAAGATACTTCAAGATAGAACGTAAGCAAACAGAACTGAAAGCTTGTAAGAGCAATAACAATACATAATGCTGCCAAACTCTACCTTGTCTCCCTGATAGGCTTTGGGTAACTGCCAATAGTGGGGCTCCTGTCCGAGATAGTTAAAGTTAGTGTAGGAGAGCTGTGTTCCATCTGTGGACAGCTCTATGGAGAAGCCATTGTCAATGCGGTTGGTGCGCTGGCGGTTTACAAGCGCAAAACCTTGGTAGTTGCCAGGTGCGAAAATGGTGGAAACCTGGAGAAAAAAGGCAGAAAATGAACACATGCCTAGACAGACTGATGATAAGCACTGGTGTAACTCATCAGGCCTTACCACATCTCTATAATGTCTGGAGCTGGAGCACTGCTGGGTGACGCCCATGCAGAAGCAGGACAGACAGCCATCTTTGTTAGCAGGACTGAGGTAGAAGGTCCCTTGCTTGCAAGTGGAACAGGTTGACCCCTCAACGTTCATCTGAGTACAAACAAGTATCAAAACTGAGTTTTTATCATTGTGATGCAAATAACACACACACAAACACAAAAAAAATATTTCTTACCTTGCAGCGACAGATTCCATTTGAACTACATCCTTCGCTACCACTTTGGTCACAGCGGTAGCAATCTATAAACAGATTTTGTCTTGAAGTCACATTTAATTTTGTAGCAAACATTTTTTTTTATTATAATTTTAAGAAGGATTTTTACAGTACATCATCTTTGCCAGTCTTACCACCATTACCATTGCCTTGAGTGCATCTTTGTCCAAGTTGGGGATTGCCAGTATATCCTGGGGCACATCTGAGGAAATATAGACAACACCTTGGAAAGACAGTTTCAGAATGTCATGCAGTAAAAATAAAACCACATTAGGAATTAACAGAAACATGACGGAACATGCCATGAACATTAAGAGCGATTTACGACTGCTATGGTCTGTGAGTCACACAGAATATGATTAATGCATAGAGCTTCTTCAAATACTTCCTGAATGTTCTCAGACAGGCTAATGTGGCTACACTTTTGATTTAAGTACAGATTATTAAAAACATGACATGTATATGCATAAAATGGTCAAGTGAATGATACGAGTTAAAATGAACATTTCATGTTTGGTTAATGAAGCATTACTGGAGGCTTGTGTTTGTGGAAGTACATTAGACAAAAAGACGTTTCAAAACAATATAAAAAATACCCAATATGAAGAAGATACTTTGGAAAACAACCAACATGGATGCTTAACACACGACATGAAATGTTTGTTCATGTACAAGCAGTTCTTGATTGTCAGATTCTCATTTGATATAACACAAGAAAAGCACAAGAGCAACCCCCTGACATTAGTATCTTTTAACGGCCACCACAAGAGAAATATAAGATCAACAGAGGATCCATAGCATAATACCATGCTTCCAGGTTTAAAAAAATTAATAAATTACAGCCATTAATGCTCTCGACATCCAACAGATGTTGAGTCTTTCTCTCTTTGATGAACAGAGACGGACTGAAATAAATAAAGCCAAAGACAACCAGAAGGACCCAATCAAAGTGTCTAAGAGTGTAAAACCACCATATCCCCAAGCTTGTGGAAGCTGAGGAACTGGACAGAAAGTCTTACCTGATAAATCGAGGATCCAAGGTAGTCCAGACTAATACATTATACACTAACACAATACAATACAATACAATACAATACACTAATACGTTAACAAACCTTTTAAACATATACTGCTGAAAATACAGAATTGTTGTCATATTTGGCTAAACTGAGGTTCTATGTTGACTGAGTTCTCGAAGTTAACAAGTCAATAAGATGAGTAGGCAGTGTGGATAAATAAAGACGAATAAAATTGTGTATAAATGTACAACATAATGTCCGATTGCAGCCACAGCACATAATATTACATTATTTCCATTCTACTCAAAACATCAGGAAGGCAAAAGTACCACATGCCTAGTTTACAACATGCATGGTTTATAAGAATTGACATGTAATTCCACTTCTGCATCATAGTTTGGTCAAACCTCAAGCCTCAACATTCAAAACATTTATAGTTTCTATGGGAGTAAAAGAAGAAAAAACAGATCCAATGAAAATTTGAAATGATACAGTAATTAATATATGTCTAGTATATGTCTAGTAATCAGGAATGATTTTGATGGGAATTGCCAGCCTTCCAATAACAATATGAAGGTTCTCATCTTGATTTGGCATAGATCTTGGCAATGTTTTTTGGCCCCTGTCGCTCTTCATGAAGATGTCTAAAATATTAATGGTTTTAGATGTGTTGCCCCGAGTTGATTTTTTTCGAGTATCTATTTTTACTTTGGGTTTAGGGGAGTGTAATCTTTTCTTGTCCATTGATTTACTAGAAGGAGTTGTGTAGGTAAACTCCTCAGCTTGGCTGGACCTTAAGTCTGATGCACCTCTTGCTTCATGAGAAGGAACTAACTGATTTTGCTTAGAGGACTTAGTCTTGGAATGTCTTGTCTTTGTCTGGAAATTGTGAGAAGGTTTGCTAGTGTTTGTGGCTTTTTTGGATGGTCTTATTTCCTTCTTACTTCCATTTCTTTGTTTTTTCATAAATTTGGAGGATTTCTTTGAAGGAGTATGTGCCCCTTTTTGTGGTTTGCTTGATGACTTGGAAGATTTAGCTGCAATTTTTTTATGCAATGAAGGAGGAATCTGAAATTTAGTTACAGGTTCTTCTTTTACTTGTGGCTTTGTAGGTGAATGGGATAGTTGTCCATGTTTCCTTGTAGCTTTTTGAGACTTACCATTTACTGTTGGACCACTTTTGTGTTGTTTTTGAGGAGTTAGGGAAACTTCAGTTGGTTCCTTTCTTTTTTGTTGATTCTGTTGCATTTTATTGGAGGTGACCATGGTTAAAGTTCCTTTAGAGGATGTAGTAAGGGAACGGCTGACAAAACCTTTGGGAACTGTTGATCTCCTAGAAGATTTACTACTATATTTGTTGTCTGCCTTTGATGTGAAATTGGTTTCAATGTCTCTTCTTGTTGATATTGGTTGGATACTTTTAGTTGAGAATTTTTCTTGCCTCTTAGTTGAATTTTCATTTGTCTGGGAACGGCTAGATGCAAAGCTGATTGTGGAGATAGTATGAGGAGTTGGCAGGGTTTTGGGCGTAACAGTTCTCTTCTTCAATTTGCTGGTAGACATGCGAGTAATCCAAGCTGTAGTCAAGGCTGAAATCGGGGTGGTAGCAACCACAGTGGTTTCTCTGCGATCCTGTGGTGGATGTGCCACATGACGCGCACGTTTGATTTTGTCTAACTCTTGCACTAAGGCAGTGAAGCCATCAATTAGTATCTCAAGTTTGTATTCTAGTTTACTTAGTCTTGTTTTAATGTCTGTGTGTTTGTTGGCCAACTCATTAATTCTGTCTTTCTGGTTGTTTGGAGACAAAACACTGGTTAGTGTCTTCAGTTGAGAGCTGAAGTGACTGTGCTGCTTCCTTATGTTCTCGAGGCTGTCTTTCATGTCCAATGTGTTGCTATTAAGCATACTGAGGCGCTGGTTGAAGCGATTCATGTGCATCCTCAAGAGGAGCTGGAAGCTCTGCTGTCGCTCCTCAGGACTTGGTGTGTAACGCAGGGGCCCACGAGTCCAACGGTGACTTAAACTACGTATAGTTGTTGGCATTAATGATCTTGTAGTTCTTTCAGGTCCTGAAAAGCTACTATCTTCCCTACTATCAAAGTATTCTTCAATGTCATGGCCAGTTGTATCCAGAACTTGCTTCTTCCCTGGGCTGAGGTAGAAATCATCATCACATGTAGTGGAGAGGATACCTTTTGATCCTTCAAGGTAAAAGTCTCCGCAGTTGGAAATGCTGAGAGCCATGATGAGACAGGGCAAGTTGGAACCAAATTTATTTTTCAAATAAAAGCAATTTGTTTTCTTAATCCCAGACACCAAAAGCTTTCGCCCTATGAGCAAGTGACAAGGACAAATCCATGTCATCAACTTGTTTATGCTTCAGTATGGGAAGCATAAACAACCCTAGAGACCCACAAATGTCTAGAAGAAGAGTTTGAAATAAGAAGTTGCTCAAAATGCAGCAAAGGCTTTACAAAAATGCACTGAAGCATTAAAATAAGTGACATTATGCAACTAATTACTTCAGTGCTTTCACAAAGACATCTCAGCCTTCCTGACAATAAGAAGGACACTTTACTCTCTCAGCAGAGAAGTGAAACCTTTATGCTTGATAAAGGTGTCTTTTTAAATGTACAATACATAAATATTTTAATCCCCACTGCTTCCACTTATAAACTCCTCCAAAAAAAGCCTTCAGACATTGACACTTGGTATGGGTGGCACTGATTCAAGGTTTGCTTCTCCCATACCACCAGACAAATGCCATTCAATCACAAATGGTTGAATAAATGCTGGAAAGCACCAGACACATGCTTTCTGGCAGTAGAAAAAGAATGCCAATCACCAGTTTGGTCAGCCCAGCTTTACTGAATGGGAGGTTTACCCTCTCATTGGACCATAGAGACTTACCTTTCACAGCGTCTCCCAGTATAACCAGCAGGACATTCACATGTGGGCTGTCCATCTGAGTCCAAGTAACAAGATGAAGAGCTTCGGAAGAAGAAAAGTATTCAATTGTATGAATATTAAGTATCGGTTATGCCTAAAGGATAGCCTCTTTATAAGAAAAAATATAAAGTTAATAGAAAAAGGCAAACTCACTGGCTACTGGAGTGTCCTAGACAAGGACAGGGTCTACATGCCTGTGGATCACCAGTCTTTGGATTTCCATAGAAACCAGGGAGACAATTTTCACAACGGCGCCCAACTGTGTTATGAAGACAATTCTAAAACAAGGGAAAAGTGTCATAAATCACTCCAGATTAGGAATGGTTCAATTAGTCAGGATAGTGTATGTTTTCTTAGTTTTTGGTTATACTATCCTTCTTGACTAGTGATCCAATAACCAACTAGTTGATTAATAAGCAATTTATGTGTTATTTTATTCATATACATATTTTGGTCTTCAATTTTATTCATCATAGTTGAATAGTCAACCATTTATCCAGTAACCAACTATTTCATTATTCAGGCTGATCAGTAATTTTAAATTTTACTGTATAGTTATAGTTTTTTTTTTCTCTAGTCAGTTATTGAATTATGGATCAACAAGTAGTAGTAAAATTTTATTAAAAACAATCAATAATCACTAAGGTCAACGGTTTTATGTACATTTTATATTCTGTGTACATTTCTTGGTTTTGATTTTACTCTTTATAAACTACCAGTCATCCGACTTGTTAATTACTGATGCTGAGTAGTTCACGGAGGTTCATTTCTTTTGTATACTTTTTTATTTCCACAGTGGTCATCTAGTTGACCTGTCATTCAATAACTAACAAGGTTGACTTTTTTTGTTAGATATGCTTTCTTTAATTGTGTCTACCTGCTTAGAAACAAGTCCAACTGTGGTCAAATGAACCCAAATCCAGCCTAATTACACAGGGCTTCCAGTTACAACTGATTAGTGAACTAGAAAGGCAACTGACCAACTAGGTGATTTAGAATATATCTTGTTTTGCACATCCCTACTTTAAACAAACTCCATAAATCATCCAGGAACAGCATAATGACTGCAATGGAAAGGTTAACTCACCAGGCAATCTCCAGTGTCTGAGTCACAGCCGCTGGCATGCCCGTGGCAGTCACACTTCTCACAGGTGCCAAGATAAAGTCCAGGTGTACGGGTGTAGCCAACATCACAGTCCTGCAAACAATGGTGAGTCAGAGGTGGCTGGGTCCATTCTCTTCATTGACATAGAGCTTTAGAGCTAAAATGTTCCATGAGTTGCTAAGAACTTCCATTTAGAGATCAAGAAAAATAAATAAAAGGCTGTTATTAACTTGACAGGCAGAACCTCTGCTTTAGGGGAAGGCTTTTGCATCAACTCGGGTTGACACAAGTTCACACAAACAGAGTGTTGCGATTTAAAGGTAAAGCAATATACCTGGCAAGAAGGTCCTGTGTATCCCTGAGGGCAAGCACACTCCTCCACCTCCAGAGCCCTTTCGTTTCCTGTAGAGCGGGGCACTGCAATGTCCATTTCTATATTGGAGATACTGAACAGGAGAGATTGAGATTAAACACTAATATCCTGTTCACAAAATCAACAGATAACAGGACAATGTGACTCAATCTAGAGAATACATATATAAAGGCCATCAAAAGTCAATGTGCAATAAATGAGCAAGAGCAAAACTAAAAGTGCAAAGTTACCTGCTCTCAGCCATATTGTATGTATAACTGGCTCTGATCATAAAGACGCTGATATCGGCCAAAGCCATCAGCAGGTGCTCTCTAGTACACGGCTGTCCATCTGACCGTCTCCATGCAGACTGGGGGATCACAGGCAATGAAAACTCATATAGCAAATCAAGCAATCAAGGCCTTTAAAAATAATATTCTTAAAAATATATATTATTATTATTTAAAGAATGTAAGATAATAATCGTATTATTATTTGTATAATTATTTGTATAATTATTTACTTAAATTACACAATTTATTTGAAATATAAACATATTATGGTTAAGATGGTGACCAATTAATGAATTTAAATAAAATATATAAACAAAGGAATTATTATAATTAATAATTAAAAATATGATGCATACATACAGCACCCAAAAATGTAACTTATATTTAAAATTAAATTCCTTTGGACCACCTAATAAAACGATCCATATAAAATAAAAAATACATATATTTACCTCTCTAAAAGACACAGTGATGGTGGTTGGTATTCTAGGGAGTATTTTAGTCTCAGAATAATGTTCCAGGAAGATGCCATTGCCTTGGAGAACCACATCTGGACGGTCATCAATCACTAGTGAACGAGCCTGCGTCTCATAACGCATTGTGTACTGCAGTTCTCCACCATATGCTGTTACCTTTACAGGACAGGAAAACATGTTTTAAAAAGCAGCACACTGACATGCACTAAATTCCTGACAAAGGCCAAATTGTATATATATATGGAATTGTACCGCACAGGATGTTCTCACCTTGTCCCCTCTAAAATTCTGAGGCAGGACCCAGTAGTAGATGTCATTAGGGATACTGGTGAAGGATCGGTAGACCACCTCTGCGCTGGCTCTCTGAGTGATGCCCTCAGAGATGGTCAGAGTATTTGCTGCATTGGAAAGTGTGAAGAGCTGGCCGTTGACACCACCTCGAACCTTCAGATTAACCAACACATACATGTCGAAAACATTAAAACATCTATTTTAAAAGGTAAAACGATGACAAGATTTGAGGATGTGGTTACCTGTTCTCTATTCCAGGTTGAACTGGCACACTGTTTAGTGACTCCCATACAGAAACACTGCAGGCAACCTTCAGGATTATCAGCCGCCAAATTAAAAGCGCCATTCTTACACTCATCGCAAAGAGAACCGACCACATTGGCCTGCACAACAGAAAAGCCAACACTGTTTGAACATTTCTATATGTTTATGTTTTTAACACTGATAATAATAAATCTTGAGCAGCAAATTAGCATAGTAGAAAGATTTCCGAAGAATCATGTGATACTGAAGACTGGAGAAATTGACGTGGAAAATTCAGCTTTGCCATCACAGGAATAAATTACATTTTAAAACAATAATAACAGAAATAATAGAAAACCTGTGTTTAAAATTGAACTTATATTTAAAAATATTATAATTCATTTCTGATCAAATAAATGCATCTTAAGAGACTTCTGTCAAAAACTTGTAAAAAATCCTTCCAATCTCAAACTTACTAATGGTATTAAAAAAAGAGAGTATCTGTAGTGCAATGTAATACCTTGCAATAGCATGGCTTGCTGATGGGATTGATGGTTCCTCTGTTATCACACTTGGTTTTCACTGAAAAGGGATAAGAACACCATATGGTGGACCATTACACCTGGAATGCTTTGAACATCCTGGTCACAAACAGCTGGCATTCCAGCATGCAGTGCACTGAGTGTTAATCATTATCTAAAGCTTCACTTGACCTCCAGGGTAAAATGAGGCAGAAATTCCAAGAAAAGAAACAGCTTAAGGCAAACAAATAAATCTTGCGGCTAATACTAATCTAATAAATCATTTAGTATCACATCTGTAAACAAAAAGGAGAAATGCTCACGGCTTTCAGCATAGACACATTGGCCGTTGGGCTGAAGAGGGTTGCCAACATATCCTGGAGCACATCTGTATAAAAAAATATATATATTATATATGTGCACTCAGCACCACAAAATCTAGTGTTAAAACAACAAGTATATGCAAATGAGCTGCAGCATTACTTCTCACAACGTCGCCCTGTATAACCAGGTCTGCAGGCATCACATGTTGCCTGATTGTCATGGTCCAGGAAGCAAGTATCAGAAAACCTTTGAACACATCAACATTTTGTTTGTCAAAATTCAATAAAAAAAAAAGTGGTATTAATATTTACTATTACTCATTTTAATTGCATTATATTATATTTATACATAGGTTGTATTTCTTTACCGTCGAGACGTCTCTGTGTATGGACAAGGACAGGGTTTGCAGTCATCATATCGTCCTTGACTTGGGTCACCAAAGTATCCAGGCTTGCATTTGTCACACTGAGGTCCTTCTGTGTTATGCTGACAACTCTGTCACATGACATTTACACCTTAGTGTGTGGTGTTCAGTAAACTACTGATGCAGTGTATAAGTTACCTACATATTTAGAAACACACAGTCTTACCAGGCAATGTCCACTAATAGGGTCACAGGCCCTGGCATGACCATTGCAGTTGCAGCCAGCACAGATGCCCAGGTAGGGTCCAGGTACCCGCTCGAAACCAGGGGAGCAGGACTCACAAGACAGGCCTGAATACCCAGCAGGACATCTGTGTGAGATCAACCATTTACAAAGATTAACACTTGCACACAAGACTCTCACAAAATCAGTATCTGGACTATGAAAAACATTTGGCTAACTCTTAATTACTCTTAGTGTCCACAGAGCATACAACATTGCCAACAGAAATAAAGTATTTGAAGTTTTTAGCCAAAAACATGGGGTTAGGGGATTTTATTGACAGGAACATGAATTCCCAGCACTGCGAGAGGTGGTTTGAGAGGAGCTTTATGTTTTCTGACAGGCCTGTAATCTTATCTGTTGATTTAAAGGCACACTAACCTGCACTCCTCCACGTCTCTCGGGTTCCCCTGCTGGGTGAACTCTTTGGTGGTGGTATCCATGCTGATGTCACTCAGGCCCACACTGACCATGCGGTTGTCATAAATGGTGCGAATTTGGATGCTCTCCAAATTGGCCAAGGTCGTCATGAGGTCATCCCGAGTTACGGCTCGTCCTGAGGAGTGCTGCCAGTTTTCCTGAGGCACAGAAACAGAGATGTCAACCACCTCACATGACACTAACAAGAAACTTTGAACAAAACTTACATTTGAGAATCGCCATTTTAAACAATGATTGTTTGCTTTATGGTATTACTACAGTTTTATATATCAGTCTTACACCAATGTTTTAGCAGTGTAGAGCTGACAATACTGAAAATTCACTATAATTCTTTATTATTTTTAGATACAATTAAATATCCCTGTATTCCGTTGACCATATTTCTTAAATGAGCAAGTGTATGCCATGGTTTTAAAACATTTATTTGAAAAGTGACACTAAAGACATATGATTAACTAGAAAAATATTAAGCTTAATTGAACTGTTATAATAATAATAATAATAATAATAATAATAATAATAATAATAATAGGAAATGCTGCTTGAGCACCAAATCAGCATGTTAGAAAGATTTCCCACGTGACCCTGAAGAGCGGAGTAATGCTACTGAAAACGTCACAGGAATAAATGACATTTTAAAATACAACAGTTATTTGCAACTCTAACAATATTTCAGAATATTAATGCTTTACTGTATTAGCCTTGATGAGCAGAAGAGTCTATTTTTTTCCAAAGACATAAAAAGACTCCAAACCTTTAGTAGTAGTAAACGGTAGTATGTATATATTCAGCATATATAATAAAACAAAATTTGACATATGTGGCTTACCTCTGTAAACTTGATCTGTCTTTGGTTGATTATGTCTGGTAAAGTGGGGTCGCCTCTACGGTAAATAAATCTCTGCCCGTTGCCGCTCAGCACAACATCAGGTTTCTCCCTTGGTTCTGGTGCACCTCGCTGCAGTGAGTAACTCACCTTAAAATTCAGATAACCTCCATACAAGTCAACCTGTACAACACAGAATAACGAGATACTGAAGCGCTTCGATTCATATTTCCCACATGCTTCCCAAGCTCTCCAAGACAATCAAGCATCCACATTTGAATATTCACAGTGATGGAGAGAGATGAGACGAAATGGGATTGCACAAAAAACAGGTAGATACGGATTACTCAATGTTTTATTGAGCTTCTATCTTTATTTTTTCAGTCGAGTAATGTAAAGGGGAGAGAAACCTTGTTGCCCAGGAACTGGCGAGGTAGAGTCCAATAGGAGTCTTGATCGAGGAAACGGCGAGACAGGTCCATTAGCTGGAACTCCTCCCTCTCTAGATTGATCAACATCTGAGTGGGTGAGAGAGGTGGTTGGGTGCCTGGACGACTAGGATATGACACATTGACTCCTGTGGATAAAACAATAGATAGACAGAGACAAATAGAAAAAGTTAGCGTTTTATATTTTCAATAACAGTGTATTCGATTATTTAATGGAATAGTTCACCCAAAAAGGAACATTCTGTCATTAATGACTTACCCTCATGTTGTTCCAAAGATGTAAGACCTTTGTCCATCTTCGGAACACAGATTAAGATATTTTTGATGAAATCAGATAGCTTTCTGACCCTGCATAGACATCAATGCAACTAACTCGTTCAAGGCCCAGAAATGTAGTAAGGACATCATTAAAATAGTCCCTGTGATATCAGTGGTTCAGCTTGAATTTTATTAAGCTACGAGAATACTTGTTGTGCACAAAGAAAACTAAAATAATAACTTTATTCAACAAATTCTTCTTTTTCGTGTCAGTCTTCTAGACGTTCTTACTACATTTCTGGGCCTTAAACGTGTCAGTTGTGTTGCTGTCTATGAACGTTCATACACTCTCTGTTTACATCAAAAATATCTTAATTTGTGTTCTGAAGATGAACCAAGGTTTTACGGGTTTGGAATGACATTAGGGTCTCTAAATTATCAACACGATCTAAACTTCACTAAAAAATGTGTTGTACATAACATACTAAATGCCTTTTGCAGTCTGGTAAAAAAAAAAAAAAAAAATTAATATAAGAATTTCCTTCATATTGTTAGCAATATTTCAAAATGAACACTTGCTGGACTGAAACAACTTTGAAAAATTGTGCTAAATTATGAATAGCAAATGTGATGTATCAGGTTTTTGAAAAACACTTGTTTACACATCATCACTGTTTGCATTGGATTATGCTCGTTTTAGATGTTTTGTATATTTTATATATATATATATATATATATATATATATATATATATATATATATATATATATATATATATATATATATAAAATGTCTGAAGGTTCAATAAACTGTTCATTAAAAAAAAAAAATCAATATGTCAGGCTTTAAAGTGTTAGTGAGTTACACATATGACACCAAAAGTTGCCATAACAACTACATTCTCCAACTGTAGATCCATAAACATAAATGCAAAAATCTGAATTTTGAATCAGTTGAGTACCTTTGAAGTCCTCTTCCTCTGTGAAGCGCAGTGTGATTTGGCTGCGGTAGCGACCGGTGCTCTGACAATGCTTCGTGATGCCAAAACAGAAGCATGGCATGCAGCGATCGCCGACGCTAAAGTGTCCATCACGGCAGTTACCTGCTAACACGTACAGAGAGGATGACACAACTGGACAAGAACGACATAGAAGACAAAGGATGATAAGACCACCACCGTCAGGTTTGAACTGCCCAACAGTCATGAGACAACCACGTCACAACATGCGGTCAAAGAACAGCAGGATAACCTGTGTCTCACAAATGAAAGATGACATCCATAGTCTCTTTGGAAAAGAAAGTATCAAGCGAGAACAAACATAGTAATCCGAAGATGCTCGCACCACATGGAGCTGATGCAGTACCTGGGTTTGGTCTCTGAGACAGACTGAGGACCCCGTCAGGAATAGCAAACACAAGGCCTTTAGCATTGATGGCCTCGCAGGTGTATGCACCCTGGTCACCTTCCTTCACGTCACGGATGGTGAGTGTTCCTCGCCCATTCTCACTGCTCATTGTGATTCTGTCAATAGAATCAGGTTTAAATTAGAGCGGTTTTTAGAGGATTCAGTTTTATTCCTTGCACTCAGTCCAGCTGTTTTTAAACATATATTTAAGGTCTATAATGTGTTTGCTTAATTTGTTCATTTAATGAATAATCATTAATTGCAATAAAATAAACACATTCTACTAAGAGTCGTAGTTTAAAAAAGAGTCCTAGTTTATTTATTATTTACACATTTGTGTTTTTTTGTATTCTGTTTTTTATATATTTTATTTCACAGTTTTTATATTTTATTTCACAGTTTTTATTTGTAATTATTTGGGGTTTTGTTAATTGAATAACCTTTTGGAAATGTAATTTGTGACAAATGGGTCCACTATTTGTATACTTATAAGTCCATGTAAAGAAAATATGGTAAAAAAAAAAAAAAAAAAAAAAAAAAAAAAACCTTAGCCAGAAAAACCTAATTGAATTGATACTGAAAGATCAAACACAAAAACTCTGCATACAAATTATTTCAAAAATCACATCTGACAATAGCCTAGAAATTATCATGCAGAAGGAGAGTACATTCTGAGTAACAAATTCAATACGGCTCTCTGGTTATATATATATAATGTCCTAAAGGTATTATAACAAATAATAATAGCAAAGCAGCAACTTTAGAAGAACTCCTTTGAGATTCAATAATTTGGAAAGGTTCACAAACTTTTTGCCAAAAAAGAAAACCTGTTTCTAATTGAGGACATGAAGTATTGCCCTCTGTTTTCATTTAGACTAGTGCTAAAGTTATTCATTTAATTATTTATAGAGTTCAGTAAGCAGAGCTCTGGGAATACAATAGGAATGGATGAAACCACAAGTATTCATTACTTGGCATTTATTCAGTCTTTAAAAGAATCTGGACTTTAACCCAGATTGTGGACATCTTGATCATTTCGGAGTGTTAAATCCACAGTGTTTATTAACATCCTAACCTACCTGCTATTGACTGGTATGTGTCCCCAATTAAGACGCCATGTGATGATGGGAACAGGTACACCAATGGCAGAACAAGTAAAGGTCACAGTGTCTCCCCGCGCTGCCGTGATGGACTCTTCCGGCGAGACAGTCACAACGGGAGGTGCTTGGGTACAATAAGAGAAAACATATAGGATAATCATTTTACATTTACAATCCGCATATATAACTGTGTTATATGAATGCTAACAGTAAAAGAGACATATGGACACAAGAAAGCACACACACACAGCAAGCCTCTGATTCGAAATTGGCAGCCTGTGACATCACAAGTTTTATTTGGCAGATTCATTCAGAGAAATTAGCCAACCAGAGCCAGAGGCACTGCTGGCAGAAACAACACCAAAGCCGCCTGTTAAATAAGCTACAAGCACAAGATATATCGGAGACGAGATCTCCGTATGAGTGCGGCAAAACATGAATATTTCTTTGCTGACCATAAATACACAATTTTCAGGTTTTAGAAGCAGCATTACTGTCTGTTAGTAAGTTAAAGTTAGTGTGACAGTGAAAGACAAAAGAGCTTGGAATGGTATGACAACCAATGTTTACTTGTTAAAGATTAATTGGATTGTAACGCCCTTACCACAACCGTATTCATCAGAGCGGTCGGCACAGTCCGGCTCCTCGTCACACTGGTAACTGGCAGGAATGCATGTGCGGTCAGCCAAACACACAAACTGCTCCGGGGCACATGTGTCCCCTGGACCTTTAGTGGCTGAAGGAATGAGAAAACAAAATTAGTTCTTAGCAAATCGAGTTTTGACAAAGTATGTCATTTCTGTGCCTCTAGCGGCAACAAACTAAACTTCCCCATCTGTGGATGGAAGCTCGGCTCTGACTTACGGCAGTTCATCTCATCGGAGTTGTCTTGACAGTCATTATCCCCGTCACAACGCCACAGTTTCAGGGCACAACGGCCGTTCTGACACTTAAACTCATTGGGTTCACAGGGAGACGGAGTTCCTTTGTAATTACAAATATAGTTGCATAATAAACGCAGAGAAAAGACAAATATCACCAGCATGACGTGTTTGGTTATGAAGAGGTTACAGCATACCGCCGTTTGTCCTACCACAATTGAACTCATCGCTGCCATCCGTGCAGTCCGTTTCGCCATCACAAACATAGTCCCGTGAGATACACTGTCCATTCTGACAGGTGGCCTGGTCTGCACGGCAGGGTCCCGGGCCGGGTGGGGGTCTGGTTTTAGGAGGCGTAGGTGGAGTAGGGCGTACAGGAACAGGAACAACAGCTTTGAAAATAAATGATATAATTAGGCCCGTCAATCAATTACACAAATCAAATGAAATACATGCTGATATTTTGAAGCCATTTTGATGTCAAGCATTGTAAAGCATAGATATACACAAACAAGATCCTATGCAAATGTATTAAATTAATGTTTAATTGCCATTAAATAAAATAATTAAAATAAAATGCATTTATCTGAAAAACATATATTAAGAATATAAAATACATTTTTTATACATGATATCAAAGTCCATTTGTTTGGTGTTAGTCAGTGCCTTTCATTTCTGAGACAAATGAGGCCGCAATCTCACTCACCACAGTTCATTTCATCACTGAAGTCATTGCAGTCCGGCCGCTTGTCACACACATAATCCTGAGGGATACACGCCAGCCCATCCTGACATCTGAACTCGCCAGACAAGCATTCTCTGGCATCTGGAATCACTAAGGTGGCAGAGACACACATACACAATTCTGTGATGCACTGTACGTAATGCAATGACGGGATCCAAGAAAAACTGTACAATGATGTTTCAAAGATTCAATGCCAGCCTATCATTGCCTTGCCATGCTAGACCTGCCATTTCAACAGGATATCCTTTGTTCACACGGGCAGCGAAAATCCGCTTTTAACATAAAATCTTTTTCATTTTTAAAGTCTGAATAGCCCCGAAAAAAGAGAAAATTACAGAAAATAAATTAATCTTGAATCCAATTAATGTCTGTTGTTGTTGTTTATTGTTTAACTTTTTTGTTTTGTTTTGTAATGCAGTCTGAAGGTCAGGTCAAACGTAGACAGTCAGCCCTGAAGATCAGATTTGAAAATCAAATCAGATTTATGTGCAGTGTGAACAAAACCAAGGTGCAAATCTGTATAATGTTCATCTTTTCTATTCAGCCTTGAATTCTCTTACCCGGTGCCTGAATCTGAAAGCAAAAAATATGAAAAGACTGAACAGCAAAAATTCAATTCCAACACGTATGAAAAACAAAACTAGACACTGCAAACACAAACATGCTACATTGTCTGAAAAAAAAATACTTCAAGAGGTGCATTCCTGAAATCAGCTTCACTTCGAATCAATGACAAGCCATGCAAAGCCTTTTGTTCTTCTCATCATACTCCGGTCTTCATCAGAGTGCACACATGCATCCAGCTACTACATATGATGAGAATTCCTTCAGTTCTCATAAGTGAACAAGACTGGACTGTGTTCTCATGCAGCAGACCTGGTTGAGGACAAACCTGGCACAACGATGGGCTCCACACGAGGAGGAGTATCAGCTATGAACCAGACCATAACCAGACAACATTATCTATAATACATTTTTGAATGATGACTAGTTCCACACAGAACTACCAGAATTAATCGTTATATAAGCCATAAAGTGAAAAATACAAGAGTATAAAAGTGCATGTTTGGATTTGAACATTTAACACATTATCAAAATGATTATTATTGTATAATATACAATATAACAATAACATGCATATATATTATCGTCATACAAGTCATACAATTAACAAAAAGCCATACAAGACATTTAAGATAAATACAAGACAAAAGTTTTAAAATACCTTTCTGTAATACTTCTTTTATAAATATATAAGTTAAATACATATCTCTGAATGATAATGTTGCGTATACACTTTTTAAAACAGTGCAGTAGAGTAAAATATGTTCAAAAGTGTTATGAAGGCATGATGGCATTATTATTGGTCTATGGTCATTTTTGTTGCATAATTTAGCAAGGAATCATTGTTTCACTATTAACACTATTACTATATATATATATATATATATATATATATATATATATATATATATATATATATATATATATATATATATATATATATATATATAAACCTGAACATACCTTCTCCAAGCCGTCTGAATTGGAAACCCATTACTGAGGTATCGTAGGAGGCAATGGTTCCCTCTTTAACCACGGAGAACAGGACATCTCTGATCTGCGTTTCATTAAAGTTATTATCTGAGCCGACATCCAGCTCCACAAACACATCTTTCCCGATTTCCCTGCAAATGTATACAGAGCACTGGTAATCAGAACAACAGTCCAAACAAACAAACCACATAAAGCAACTTAATACGGTTTGTTGGTATCCCCGGCTGGTCTGTTTGCTGCTTTACAGAGGGTTTGGACACCAGCTAGGCCAGGCTTGAAGACCAGCTGGTTTAAGATGTTTATAGTAAACAGAGTGATCATCAAAAGTCTCATAATACAAAAAAAGAACTTGACTAATTGAAATAAAATCTCTAAAGTAAACAGTCTTTCTAATCTTTATACATTAGAAGCTGCACTATTACATTAGTGTTTGAAACCGAAAATGGTGTTTACTTAATAAGGACCACATTGACGGTCTGCTGTCCTGGGATCCTGTTGTAGTCAGACTCAAGCTGTGGAGAAAATAAACACCATTAATCACCACATACTGGCCTTGCCTTACAAAGTACTTCAGTCAATGTACTACATTCTAGTATAGAGCTAAATACTGGTTTAGCCTTACCATTAACACAGTATAAACAAAAATCAGAGGAAAGGCATGTGATCAATAATATGACCCAATATGGAGGTGGAGCACACCCTTTACTATCATTGTGAAAATGCTGTTGATGGTATTTATTAAGCTCGCAGTCCTTGAGTAAACGCACATACCGTATCGACAACAGCAGATGATATCTCTCCAAAAGCAGGAGAGTCGATGTCATCAAGTTGAGGCCCATACTGAAAGGAGTTTGTGAAGTTCACCAGCGCCCGATAGTAAACTAGAAACAAGAAGACGACACTCAGACTCAATATCAGCACCAGAGAATAATCATTATAGTCAATTACATCAATTAGCAGTACTATTACCGAATATATTTGTCTCTTATCATGCTTGTTTAACTGAAAATGTGAAGTTCATGATGTTTAAAAAAACTAGAAGACCAGCTGGTTGACCATCTAAACCAGCTGAGAAGGAGATTGGCCAGGATGGGAACCCAGAAAGACCAGTCTAAACAAACTAAAAACTACAAAAGGACATGAATAAACACATAGGTGAACAACAAAATCAAACATGCCCCTAAAAACAATTGTCGAGTGGAGGCACGTGTACAGTAAAGATGAATTGGGTCATAAAAAGGTCAATAACCATTGAAAAAGTACAGCACTACAAAATCTATTCAGAAAAGGTTTCGGCATTGACAGCACCAATTCTTCTGCAAAAGCTACCGTTCAATAACAAAAACAAATACATGCTATTAGCTTATGCCCACGGCCTCAAAGTATGTCAACCTTTAAAAGCTCCAGCCCTTTTCGCCGTTCTCCCGGCAGCTCGCCTGGGTGAGTTTACCCCATTTCAGTTTGTCAAACTGAATTGAGAAAGGAAGTCAATATTTGTGCTCTTTCTTGCAGTTAGCTGCCACTCGCCACAGTTCTCCAGCAGAGTCGTGTTTAATGTGACGCAGATTATATACACAGTCACATATATCCCGAACAGACTCTTCTGACCTTTTACTGCTCTTAATGCCTTTATAGATTTATTCCAATTGATAAAATATCACTGAGATTAATTAACTTGCTTTTCACACCATCTGGACACCTGCTGTCACTGTCCGGTCAAATGTATTTGCCGCGCACACATGGTTTATTGGAAATTAGCACTTACTGCTGACAGGATTTGGGAGAGAAAGCAGCCCAGAGCTCAATCTTTTCTAATTGCGCGATACATTGACTCACAGCCGCCGTAACGGCAACCTCTACTCCAGCTCTCATTACCGCAAAAAAACAAAAAAAAGAGTTAACTTTGGTCATTAAGGGACAGAGAGGGATGAAAACACAGTAAAAGAGTCAGAAGGTCTTGACTGACCGCCTTTGTCCAGGCTGTAATAGTCTGACCATGGTGACGTAACAGAGGAAACGGGACATCAAAAAGTCCCGTCAAAGTGTTGGAACTGACCCGTGATTAATCGAATCGCCTCTGTGGGCACAATGAAAAAGCATCAGCCCCTCTTTACTGCGACGGCTCAGCCTGCCCAGCGCCTGTAATCTCGTCTCTGTAGTTCTCACTAATAAGGCTGCAACTCAGAAAACCACATTCTCACTCTAAAACGGGGCAAAGCCCCATTCAGTCTTTCCATTTAAGAAATCCCCAGTTGAATGCTACTCAGGGCATTGAAACCGCATTCGGACAAGGGAAAAGACAGCAGTGAAACAGAAGCATTCCAAATGCTTAATTCATAAACTCTTCCTGATATACAAAAGCATAACTTTGGCAGCTTGTGGGCCGGGTCCTCGATGGGACACACAGAGGCCTGTGTGGAAGACAAAGAGCTGATTGAGCCAATGCGGCCTGTCTGGCCTTTAAAGCATGAGTCTTTCAACTCGACCTTCATTCCCTTCTCTCCTCCGCCTTCTCCACCCTCCCAAGAAGCCTTCACACCGAATCAAACACTCAAAGTAGTCTTCTTGTCTTATTTTGCAGCTCTGTGGAATGCACTTGGATGGGGATTTGCAGATTTTTCACCAGGCTATTCTCAGACCATCCAAATGTCAAATGTGCATTTGCGAGAGGAAAACCTCAATCCATCATAAAGCCACAGAGCCAGCTGGCAGGGCATCCTGTTGTCGTTCTGATACCAAACAGAATTTCACACTCCAAGCAAGGCAGCGTGTAACCGGTTTAGCTTGTGTTTACTGCTGTGAGATCATACAAGCAAATGTGTGAATGCAAAAATTAGAGAGTCAAAGTGAAAATTAATGTGGAACATCCAACAAAAAAAGACAGGAATAGACAGCAAATTATGTTGGTAGTGTTTTTCAACCTTTGTGACAAAAGTATAAGTTTCCAGGTATTTCTACTGTAATAATGAAAAAAAAAAAAAAATCAGAATTTGGATCTTACAGGTATTGACATGCCAAAATGAGGTTCATTTTCCAAATTCCAAAAGTCTCAAAAACTATATGTTCTTGAATATAAATCAATTAATGAATTAAATGAATGATATTTATGAGTTATTAATATTGTTAAATATTATTATTAAAATATGTCAGACATTTATAAACATGATATACATTTCCAAAATGGTTCTCACCATGAAAAATATACTTTTACATTTTTTTGGAAATACATCAGGAATTAGAGTCAAGGGTCAAAGGAAAAATAATTGTGCAAAGATTGATTGGAATGAGAAGAGAGAGACGGGACATGGATGGAGTTGTTTTAATTTCAAGGAAATTGGGGAAACCATCAAAGAACAAAACTTAAAGCAGATATACATATAGTGACAGGTGAAAATTAGAAGGTTAGATGCATATAAAGCTGTGATATATCAGCCATTTAAGAAATATGGGATTCAGTAAAAATACCCTAGCTGGAGAAGTCACTGTTGACGCATGTTTTCTATTATGGATGGCAGATTTTGATTTGTGCGTGTTTAAGAGTTGCATTCCTGTGGCACAGTAGAACACTGACAGTGAAGCACTGAGCCAGAGGCGACGCAGCATATGATCAACATCTGTCTATAAAGACACGGATCACTGCGAGAACTCTCTCAGCCTGTTTTAAATGCCAGCTACAGTTATCTTAGTTAAATCTCATTAAATCATTGTAGTTTGCAGGATATTCTCCACTCTAGCCAGTATAACCATACATATAATATCTGCTTTTAATTCTTCAACAGGTGTATCTGTGAGAGAGAACCGGTACAGTATATTCTGGTCATGATGTTCCAAACCTGTAAGACACTGTCTTCTTTAAATCATAAAAGATGATGTTTTGAAGACTATTTCAACTGTTTTTGTCCATGATGGAAGTCAATAGGGTCCAAAACAACACTGGAGTCCCAGTGTAAAATTCATTTATTTACAACTATAATATTCAATCTTTTGAATTAAACTTTTTTGCCATATACATTTTAATTTGATGTATTTTTATGTTTCATAAATTCTGTATGATTTAGCAATTTTATACATGTTAGTCATTTTTATAAGCTGGCAACTAACAAAAACAAAAGTAAATTTTCATTTATAATTTATTATATATATATAATTTTTTTTGTTTTTTAAAGAAAGTCTTAAAGCTTTTTAATAATATATATAACTACTGAGAATAAGCAATATTCATTTTAATTTTAAGTATTTTTATACATTTTATATTTTTTTATGTTGTAGTAAGTTTGTTATGTACGTTTGTCATTTTTATTCAAGTATATGTCTAATACTAAGCAGTATATTTCTAATACTAATTAGCAGATGATAACAAAAAAGTGTTTATTTTTGGTGAACTGTCCCTTTAAATCCACAATGGGAATCAGATGCAGTTAACCAAAATATTCTAGTTTCAAGATCTATTCTCTTTCATCTTCATTTATTTTAATTACATTTTGCAGCAATATAAATCTTCTGCGGTGACTAGAAAACATTCAAATAAACCATGCAATCGATAATTTAAAAAGTATTTTGAAACTATCTAGAACTCTTATTGATCTCTAAACAGGCGCATGTGTGAATACCAGCAAATTTGCACAAACTTTCTATGAAAGATAACATAAAAGAACATCCATCTGAGTAATCGCATTCACATAGTCGGTACAGAGCGGTAACATGGTTGAGAGATAGTTTTTGTAATTGCTATGATTATGTATTGCTGTTCATTCCATCCCACGCTAAGTGGTGTTAATGAGGTATCCACAAATTCAAAGTCCTGCATCAAAATCAAAGTGGCGAGTTGAAAGAAGCGACACTATTAGAACTGTCCTTTTATGTACTGAACTGCTCCTGAAAGCCCTCAGTGTGCGGTCACAGAGAGACAAAGCAAGCTCTCTTTATTCCTTTAAAGATAAAACAAGCACGAACACACTTCATTCTTTCTCTCTCTTCGTCGGCCTCCCTCTCTCGCTAATGTATCTTCCACTAAGTTATTTTGATCGCTTGAACAATGGACATTATTTGTTTAGTTTGGCCACTGGAACCCAAGCTGGGAATTGTTTTATAAATCCCATAAGATGGATTATTACTTTCATTATGTCCAAACCCAGGCCTTCTGCAGGAAACCCCCGAAGCACAATAAAAATGCCCGTCTGGGGTGAAATGCAAGGATGTTTCCATTAGCAGTAAAATGAGCTCATTCACTGCAGGTGGACTAATGCAATCATCAAAACTTCTGAACTGAAACTATCTGCATGTATTACAGATGTGGCGGATTATTATCCAACAATGGGTTAGAACCTCATTGACTTTCAAATCCTGTCTGTATCTTTGTGAGTCTCATATTGTAAGAACATTTGTGACTGCAAATGTTTCCAGTGAGAGAAATGAAACAAATGTTTCCTATGGAGGAGGACAAGATTTTCCAAGGCAACGCATATGTTGCTGCCATAACAATGAGTGACAGTGTCCAAGCATGAAAGCTAAAGTTCATGAGCAACATTTTTAGGTTTTTCTGTTCAGTGAACTAGTGTTCCCAACTGATTTTCCTTCAGGACGCAGATTTTGCATTAAAAAAAAGTGGCAGTCTAATAAAACCAATATTAAAATAATTATTATTATAGTATTCCTCAAAATGTATTCCTAGCACTGTAAGAAATAGAGAGAGAGAGAAAGAAAATATTATTTCAATTTTTTAAAGTAAAAATTTAGTTTGAATCAAATGTGTTACTTTATTGTACTTTTAATGTGTTAGCATTTCTTTGTAATTGTTTTGAAAATTACTAGCAACTACATTGTTGTGTCGGTACAACAGTTTTTAAACATGAAATAAGGTGAAATTACTTGTGAACTAACTTCATTTTGTTCAGAAAATACTTAATATAAAAAATAAATGAAAAGGTAAAATGGAATTAAATACTATAAAAGCAGCAGTAAACAACATTTTAAAAGCATAAAACAATAAAAAAATACAATTAAATACCGTATTTTCCGGACTATAAGTTGCACTTTTTTCATGGTTTGGCTGGTCCTGCGACTTATAGTCAGGTGCGACTTATCAAAATTAATTTGACATGAACCAAGAGAATTGAACAAAAAAATAATCAAGAGAAAACATTACCGTCTACAGCCACGAGAGGGCGCTCTATGCTGCTCATTTTCCTGTAGCCTACACTGAAAACGTAGAGCGCCCTCTTGCGGCTGGAGACGGTAATGTTTTCTCTTGGTTTTAAATAAATGCGACTTATAGTCCAGTGCGACTTATGTTTTTTTCCTCATCATGACGTATTTTTGGACTGATGCGACTTATACTCAGGTGCGACTTATAGTCCGCAAAATATGGTATTATTATACTGTATATAACTACATGCACACACTTACAAATACAAAAGCTTGCATATATTTTTTCTTGTAATAGATATTAATTTATAGAAATGTAAACAATTTTGTCTTGGTCATTGCTGTCCATGACCCAATCAGAACAGATTTGCGACTATTATAGGTCTCGACCAACCAAGTCAAGAAATACTGCCCTCCGCATTCTCTTCATTTTCTCAATTCTTTTCTCTTTCTGACAGAATGTATATGGCCTCCACTGAGAAGGCCGGACCACAACAACATGGAAACCAAAATAACCGCAGCTGCCCCTCCACGTCTCCCAATCCTGCTGTATAGCTATCATCTTTGAAGCCCTGACACACAAAATTACATCAACTGTGCCACCAGGACAGCCAGAAATGGGAAGCTGGGTGGCCTTTTTACTGGAATGTTTTAGGACTATGCATCTTTCATCAGATGTTCTGACATCTGTTCATTTCTGCATAGCTCCAGTCATGCGCAAGTGGCACTCAATCTTCGTGTGCAAGGGACCGTTTTACCTCAGTAATAGGATTGAGATAAATGATACAAATGCAGAATCTGTTCAAAAGATAAAATAAACCAAAAATCATATATACATATATATATATACTATTTGATATTTTCACCACAGCAGAATAAGCCAGAGCTTTCAAAGAAAACATTTGCATGGATCCAAAAACAGAGATGAATAAGATTATTTTACAACTATGATTTCATTTTGGCTGAACACTTCCGATTAGACTTAAAGATTCACAAATTAACAAGTCGGTCCTTTGAGCTTCTTGCCTAGTCAGCACATAATCAAACACAAATTCCATGTGGAGGTGTTGAGATAAGCGTTCTCATGGCCTCACTTCCAAATGATCTCCCAGTCTCTCTCTCTAACTGAAAGCTTGTCTGTGTGCTACGCTAACCTTTGTCTCCTCAGCTTGAAGTGGCTGTATGACCCAGTGTTAAGGGTCTGTGCGAGGGCCTGTGAAACTCCTGAAGCTCTGTTGAGATAAAGGAGGGTGAGGAGATCTCCCACATCTTTATCAGGCTTTATCAAGCGGTAAACAAACAAACAGGCCAGGAAAATGCAGCGGCTTAGATAAAAGAGTTTTCTTGTATGCCAGAGGGGATTTGTGACTGATAAAGAAAAGAAGCTGGATATCACCTCCATAGGCTGCTTATCCGGAGCCTGACATAATCATGTGTTTTGAAATGATCACATTTTTGTCATTGAGCAAATGCCTTTCCACGGGACAGTTCCTCAGGAGAAACCTTGGGTTAAGTGTCCCGCTCACGGGTAGATTGTTGACACACCCCAATGCTCTCCAGTTCATAAATCATCCTTTCTGTGGTTTAAACCAATAACCTTTGGGTTACCAGAACAGATGTCTGACTACTACGCTAAAGTCCCACCAATCCATTTTACCACATCAAGAAGCCCAGAACTAGCCTTAGGAAAGGAAAACCAAAAAGAAAATCTTTATTATATATCTTCTAGAGTACAATTAGATTAAAATTTGATTAAAATGTGATGTTTCTCATGATCACATGTCCCAGAGTTTCAAAAAAATATCTAAAAGTCAAAAATGGTAATTTGGCCATAAAATATAAAATTATATTTGATATTTTTTCTGTAGTTTATTTTCATTTAAATAATATACAATATCATTTTATAATGAACATATATCAAATAATAAAACTGTATAATATACAAAATCCAATCTCATTTACAGTAGAACTCTGCCAAAATATAGGTTATTCCATTCACATGAACTTGGTAAATCTAAGTGACAATAACTAGCAAATTATGTTTTTGTTATCAGTATTTCCAAGTAACATCTTCCAGACTGAACAGTCCTAGTCGCTAGCACACTTACATATGATAGCTATATATATATTTCTATATAAATATAATGATAGCTATTATATTTCAACAAGTTAATGCATCCTAACTGATAACAAATATTTAATTATAAAAAAAAAATAATACTAAAAATAAACTGAGCCTGATATTTGAAAAGTAGTGTTTTTCTCTTTTCTCTACATTTGAAAGAATCCTAAAACTGAAGTAGTTCAGGTTTAAATTCAATCTTGAAGGTATTGTTTTCAAGGTGGACTTTTAAACCTCAGTGTACATGAAATAATTCCATAAATCTGAGTCACAACAAACTATCAAATTATGTTTCTGTTTTCAATATTTCTAAGAAACCTCTTTCAGACCGAGATGATACTTTAAATAAAAGGCAACCATTTCGGGGTCTATTAAGGGCCTAGAACAATTCGATTTTAACTTTAATAACCATCATCATATTATCCGGTTCATGGCCTTACATACTCTCATTCTCATAATTAACAATAAAAATCACTTTAGGCTGACGTATGTAGCAATTTCAATCACAGATATAAAATATGGATCTGGAAAATGCATGAGAAAAACAGGATGCGGTTTAATATGTGCAACAGTAGCAGGATATGAACTCTCATCAGTGACAGGGAAGGAAAGGTGGTCACACAGACCTCTGGAAAAAGAGAGCACAGGTTAGACATCCACAAACACTCCACTCCAGGAAGCCAAATGTTCTTTCCCAAGTGCTGTCAGGCATGGATCTATAAATGGCTTTAGAGAATAAACTTCCCCCTTTAGAAGGGGGATTACCACTGGCTGACTCATAGTCTCAAACTATCCAGCCTTAAAATACTATGTGGCTGATATTTTAGTTAAAAGATGTTGATTTGTTATTCAGGATTCAACCAAATCCACTGAGATCAGAAATATGCTTGGATAAATGAAGACATCCTGACTTCAAACCAACCTCATGTGGTGTCTTGAACCTCAAAGATCGTCAGTGGGTCATCAGACCAGTTTTATGCTCCAGTTCAAACTTAGAGGGACGATTCAAGTTTCATCTGCTGAATTTGGGTCTAGTGTGCATTTAGCAAACTGAGTGTTTGCTCTGAGCATTTACAGACTGCAGGTGGTCTGGGGTGAAGTTTAAGAGTTGACCCAATCAATCTGGCACCTCTTAGTTGACACTGTCACCCTCTGGTACTTTATCTTCTGAATACACTAAAGCTATAGCTGAAATATCCCTTTCTAATTTAAGAGGCAGCATATTTGTGTGGAGGTGTCCAAGCGGTGCTATTTTAGGAGTAAAGCTCAGGTGTCGGGCTGCAGAGCTCTTACCAAAACAATCATTCCACCATGATGTCATGCAATACAATGGCCCAGACTGACTCCAATAGGACAGACTGGGAAGCAAAAGTCATTCCAAAGAAGAGGTCCAAAGATAGGAGAGATAGAAGGGAAAATGCAGGAGTCTGACACGGCAGCTGAGACACTTTCGGTATTTGTTATCGAAATAATGCAAGGTCTGTTTCTTAAATGAGGCTGGGTGCCACACAACACAATGAATGAGATGTAAAAATTATTTTTATGTGACTATAATCATTTAATTTATAATTACAAATAACAGATTTTTTCCCCCATTACAAATGATTTCATAAGCATAACAATTTGAGTGCTATTAAAAAAATCATAATTTCTTTGTATTAGCCCCCCAATTTTAGCTTAAAAAATTTTCATTGTATATTTTTTTGTTTTTACAACATGTTACCATTTCAATTTCAGGATAAGATAAGATTCAGGATCAAAAACAGCAATACAGTAATATTGTGAAATATATATATTTTTTAATTATTATTACAATTTTCTCATTTATTTAGATTTTACCAATTAATTTATTCAAAAGTATTTATTATTATCAGTGCTGAAAACAGTTGTTCTTAATATATTTCTGGGGATTTTATGCTTAATTTTTTTCAAAACGATGAAAGAATCAAAATATTTGAAACTTATTTTTATTTTTATATTTTGTTGTATGACTTAACTGTCACTTTTGATCAACTGAATGCATCCTAACTAAATATAAACATTAATTCCTCAAAAGAAAAAATACAAATTTTTTTTTGACTGACCCCAAACTTTTGAATTTTTTTCTTTTTTAACTTTAAAGAATACTAAAACTAAAACCATTCAGATTTACATTAGATTTTTAATCCATTATTTTCATTATTAACTCCACTTTATATGAAATAACTACACAAAACGTAAAATCTGATAAAAGAACAACAGGTTACCAAAAAAAGAAATTCCAAGAGAAGATCATGAAAGGTGAGAATTAAAACATGGGACGGAAGGAAATCAATACACGACAGTCTTTGTATCGTCTGTTCTGGCTGCTGTTTCTTACACTGAATCATGTTTGCTGCAATGTTTACACTTCTGCATCTCAGCTGATGAAAGGAGAAATGAGTACTGTTTGGATCTCTGGCACAAATCTGAGTCTCTTGTTATGATAAAGCTGATGTCTCATCACTGTCAGCAAAGGCAGGTGACAGGATGTGACAGACACAAATTCTGCAGACGCAACAACTCTGTATAACGCCTCAACAGATCATTAAAACAGTTTCATGTTTTAAAGCAAGATGTTTGCAGGATCTTTTGATGACTCTTTTATCACACTGATATGAAATTTGGGACTACTGTCATGTTGTAATACTGCCTCATCATTAAGAAAAAGGAATCTCACTTGTTATAGGCATGCCTGGCTCAACTGTGCTTGGCTCGGGGGTGCTTCCATCCTCATCTCCACTGATATCTGAAGGAAAAAAATATGATATTAGCTTTCTGAAAAAAATAAATGTTTAAGGATGGTAAGACATAATGAATAGCCACATAATGAAGATTAATTAGTTAAGCCCCACCTCCTGAAGGATCATAGTACTCTTCATCATCCACATAACCTCTCGGCCGCTGGTTTTCCTCTTCTAATTCCTCTGGAAAGGGCACCTCATCCCACACTTTAGAGCTCTGAACTATCTGTAGTCAAAACAAATGAAACCACAATTTATGGGATTGAAATCAGCATCTCCAAACACATCTTGAGTTATGAAAGACCTACAGAAGAGAGAGGCAAAAACAACAGTCAGTGCCTTCTGGCTCTACTGAAGGTAGAAGAGATAAATATCATGACTTTGTTCTCTGCATGCACAAAAATGCATATCTCACACATCATAGAGACATGAAATGCAAGTACAAATGCTGTCCTTAAAAACTATTTCAAAACACAAGAACTTCAAAATTACTGAATGTCACAGCATTAAAGTATCAGTTCAAGTGGTATTTGCATATTACTTAAACTAAAGCTAAACCTTGTCAGTAATAATCAGTCTGAGTGTAATGAATGAATATAATATACAAGTTTAACTTTTTGAATGGAATTAGTGAAATAAATCAACTTTTTGATGATATTCTAATTATTATATACACACACATATATATTTTGTGAAATATTATTGCAATTTAAAATAACAGTTTCTATGGTTAATACTTATACTTTAAATTGAATTTCAGTGTCGCATGATCCTTCAGAAATCGTTCTAATATGCTGATTTATTATCAATGTTGAAAACGGTTGTGCTGCTTCATGTTTTTTGGAACCTGTGATACTTTTTTCAGGATTATCTTATAAATATATATATATATATATATAAACCAGCATTTATTCAAAATGGAAATATTGTGTTACAATATACACACACCTTGATTCAGTTTTTTTTTTTTTTTCTTTTTTTGAAAGTAATGAACACTTGTATTCAGCAAGGATGTGTTAAATGAATAAAAAGTTATAGTAAAGACTCATATTGCTAGAATTTTTTTTATTAATAAATCATAAATATAATTATTTCTGGAGGATCATGTGACACTGAAGACTGGAGTAATGTTGCTGAAAATTCTGCTTTGATCACAGAAATGGATTAGATTTTAAAGTAAGCAGAAATGTGAAATAATATCTCACAATATTACAGTTTTTCTGTATTTTTAATCAAATAAATGCAGCTTTGATGAGCACAAGAGACTCCATTACATACATATATACATACATATAATTGGTGAACAAAGATCTAGGCGTACACCTTTTACCTCCATACCTCTGGACCTGTAACACCCTAAACAAACAACACAGGGCTGGTACTAGTGAGGAAGTACTTTTTCATGCAGAGATTAATGTCACACCCATGACAGGTCATACAGATAGATGTAACAGAAAATATAAAACCTCTGAAATATTATCAACTACAGCATGATTTCCAAGAAACATGTTTAAAGTGCAATTGGTCTTCAGAAACATTTGTTATTCTGGTTGAAAGTCTTTTCATATATCGATAGCAATCATACATTAAGTGGTCTAAATGTATTTATCTGTATTTATATATTCTGTTGAAGGCGTAGGACCAAGAAATGTTGGCTTACAGTGCTATCAGGCTAAAGTTAGCATTTTCCAAGATCTCCTACTGCACCTCTAATATTGTTTAGCATTTCATAACACTTAACAACCTATAAGATTTTCACTCCTCTAGTCAAAGTTCAATTTAAACTAAACAATTTGTCAGATAGACACTGAAAACTTGTATAAAAAAGATTTTTTAAAGAAATTATTGCTTATATTTAACATGGAAACATTAAATGTATTTAAAAAAATAAAGTAACTCTATAAAGTAACAAAGATTTCCATTTAATAATAAAAGTTTGTTGAGCAGCTGAATGATTTTATAACAAATTAAATAAAATAAACAACAAAATTAATAAATTACATGTATTCAAACAGAAATCAATTATTGTAATTTTACTGTATATTTGATTAAATAAAGCTTAGGCAAACATAAGAGAAAACTCTTGCCAACTCCAAACATTTGAATGGAAATTTAAAATTCATTTAAATCAGAAATTAATTCTGAATAAGTGAACATATTAACTTTACACATGGATTCTCTGGAAGCATTTTGCATAGTTAGCAGAAAACTGAACTCAACCAGCAGTGCCCTTTGCTAATTCATTTCTTCTTTGGTCGGCAACAAAAGCTTTGATGATTTTATAAAATCATGTCTCTTCTGGTTCTCATCTTCACATTTGTATACGTGTTTGGCAAGATGCCACATTTGGCATTTTCGGTCTTCATAGCCCGCCAGTTCCCATTTCCCTGCATCCCCATCATGGCCACAGCTCCCATTTAAATGGCTCCCACAAATAAATAACTTGATCTCCCTTACAAATCCTTTCTCCCCTGACTGAACACTCTAAAACAACAATCCTGGAACTTTTTCAAAGGGAAAGCGCTGACTGGCAAAACTTCTTTCAATTGGATCTGCTCAGCGAACCTTTGGTGTGATCATCGCCTGCTTCCCTGTCCCTTGGGATGGAATCCTCCCGAAACTAGATACTGTGTCATTATTGTCATCCATAATTGTAATGCAGCATATTTTTGGGAAGATGACTTAGAAAAAGTATGTGTGTCAATTTCATTGTCACCAGATAAGACACACAACTTAAGGAAACAAATCACTTAAGGACAAAAATCCCTACAGTATGAAAAGAAATGTATAGTTGAAACTGACTATTCTTATCTTAACTATTGACTATTATTACAGGGTATAAATGTCAAAAGGATAGCACACCAAAAAGTCTTCCGAAGCCATATGATAGCTTTATATGACAAATAGAATAAGTAATTATTCATGCAAATATTACTGGATAATCATGATCACCATTTACTTTCATTGTATGAAAATACAATCAGGTTTCAATTAAGGTGAGTAAATGATGACAGGCTTTTCACATATGGGTTGGCTCATATAAAACCAGGAAACCATCTACACCTTTTTAAAGGGGTCATTTGATGCATTAATTTTTTTCCTTTCTCTCTGGAGTGTTACAAGCCCTTGGTGCCAAATCCAAAGAGATATTCTTTATAAAAGTTAAGAGTCAACCATGCCTACCTAAAAAGGCTCATTCTAACATGCACCCACGTTTACATCACGATGTGGGAAGATTTGCATAACATTGGTCAAACGTTTGCGCAAAGAAACAAGGCGTAATTTTTATTCTCACTGTTGCCACCGGCGCCATGTTGTGAAGAAGCTGTGTTATTTGTTGTGAAAGCTAAACTACTTTGTTTGGCCTTCCAAAAGAGGACACAACTAGAAATCAGTGGTTAGGTTATATTTACAACACTGTTCCAGAACAGTCCAACCCATTATTCAGATGTGTGCAGTGCATTTTACGAAGGACAAGGACTGTTTCCAGTGAGAATTGCCTACAATGCCGGTGTCTGTTTCTATAAAGTGGGGCAATTCCAACTCTGCAGGGACAGTCTGGGGCTTCTGACTCACAGCCTGTAGGTACGTTTTCATATGTAAAGATTTTGACAATGATGATTCTAACACGAGCTTCGAGCACTGTAGAGGAACTGTTAGAGCTTGTTGCATGTCCTTTCTCTGATCACAAATGCAGACATGGTTTTATGTTTACGCAGCGCGATACGCAATGCAATGTGTAAAAAGACAGTACAAGTAATCATAATCAGCAATTATGTCCCCACTGGATGCTAAAAATGCCTCGTTTGTATTGGGTTTTATTGGTTTTGTCTCATCGCACTGGGACACACGGCATCACAGTGTTAAGGAGTGTAACATTTACGTCACACACTTGAGGTTTTCAGCCAATCACAATGCACTTGAAAGCTGGCCAATCAGCGTAAACCTTGCTTTGTAAAGGTTTTTAAAAGGTTTGTAAAAACGACATGTTTCAGAAAGGCAGGGGAAAAGATAATAAAGAATAATGTACAGTATGTGGAAAATAATATATATATATATATATATATATATATATTTACCTGCATTAAACTAAATACACAAACTTAAACCAAATAACATCATATGACCCCTTTAAACTCTAAGGACATTCTCCAGCCATAAAAAAAGGCTTGAATTCACCTAGCCAAGAAAATGATAGCCCAGACAAACACACACATACTGCATTCCACTGTCAAAGGAATCTCACTGTTTACTTTCCAATTATGCCATTCACAATGCCAAGTTTGTTCTGCAAAAACGACAAAGAAACAGACAAAGTGCAACATTAGAGTCTATCGCTTTGCAAAAGATGTTTGAACCTGTTGGAATGCTTCAAGATTACACTAGGGTTTACCCAGCTGCTGGATATAGATATGGCGAGCAACCAAATTTGCCATATCTATGCCCAAGGACAATTAATAAGCTGAGCGAACAGGGCGACACAAATGGAATACAAAGGCAATGAGATGGTCTCGGCCAGTTTGCTTGGACTTCCACACTTCTAATGAGTGACTCACACTCAGCCTCCAAAGAGCAATAATGATGGCTAGAAAGGACAGATGTGCACTGCCAAAGAGTATTGTAGGCTTATCCGCTCCCACACACACCCCTCTCTGGCATTTCTAACCCCCAATCAGACCCACTTCCAATTTCCAAAGCCTTACGAGTACAGCGTGAGAAAAGGATTTTAGTATTTTGGTTTTCTTTGCATTGGAATGCAGCTGTAGCAGCAATGACTCAAAACTCTGAAATAAATCAATATTACTGCCATACCACACTTGTGTTAAACAATTAATACTGATGACAATACAAACTCTTGACTATAATTTACCAGTCATTATCTAAAAGTCAATGGAAAAATGGAATAAAATGCTTCCGAGTGGCTACAAATTCCAGTACATGAAACCTGGACTTGCCACACTGTATTACGTAAGGATTTCATAGACATGAAGGGGATGTCGGTTCTTGTAAACACACAAATGGAATGTAAACTGTAGAGCAGTAAGTAGGTGAAAGCTGAGATATGCACTTTATACCCTAATCTGAGCCAGAACACCAAAGCACAGCCTGATACAGGCAGACTGGAGGGCAAACTTCCTGACCTCCATTAAAAAACACGCTGTATACTGCAGGGCCAGAGGTGCTCGCAAATTTCCATTAGCCATTGCCTTTTCATAAAATGCACTTCCTTTCTTGATGTTGCACAACTTTATGCCATGTTCCTTTGAGAAGAACTGAAAGGTAGACTTGAATAGCTGACTGGTGCACTGTTCCAAAACCTATTAGAAATCTTGTTTTTGTCAAATTATGAGGAAACGCTGGACATCTCCTTCATGCAATCACTGGCAGGAGCTCAGGGAAAAATAAACTCAAAATGGCAGACAAGCAACTTCTTAAAAAGATCTTGTAAATAAAAATGGACCTTTACATAATAATTAGGTGTCCTATGAAATACTTCAGAGAAGGGACATCAATTTTCAATCATTTCCATGATCAATCGTCATTTAAATTAACATCGTTAACCTTAATGCTGTAAAATGCATCAATTGCAGCGGCACAAAGTCGTTAATCAATTAATCATCAATTAATCTTTGTCATCCCTCCTTCAGAGTATCATGCTTATTAGCTTAGAAACTTGATAATATCAAGCTCTTCATGCTAGTTATTTAGAAATGGAGATGGAGCTTCTGTCTATGTAGAAGGTTTCAAAATCAGTCACTTATGAGTTTCCATGATGGTTAGCAATGGTTACCCAAGCAGGCAGCTCACTGTGCTTTGGAACAGTGCTAGGGTGAATGATGAGGGAGCTGCAGGTAAATTCACTGTTTCCACACCTATAATCTACAGGGACTATAGAAAAACATCTGACAGGCAGGGGATGACTACAGAGATAAGACCCTGGGAAATATTTATGAATGCACAAGGGAAAGAAATATCAAAAGGCATACAGTAGGGCTGTGCAAAAACTCAATGTAGTAAATGCCGCTCCATGTGAAACAGGGTTGCCAGGTTTTCACAACAAAACCCGCCCAATTGCTACTTAAAACTAGCCCAATTGCATTTCAAGGGGGGTTCCATAGTAAAAATCACATCCGAGGGGCTAAATATCACGTTAATGGGGTGCTTCAAATAGTGGATATGAAAAACAACTCGTGGCAACAGTGTTAATGTTTATTAATGCTAGCTATGTTTACAGTGCTAATTATAATGTTGATAAAATTTTTGAATCAGTATTAGACCCACTGCTGAAAATAGTAAAATGCTATGTTTTTTCTCTCTCTCTCTCTCTAAAAAAATAATTTTTTTATACGTCTAGCGTATTTTAACCATGCAGCAAACTTTTTTTTTTATATTTTGATAAATTACTGAAAATAAATATATTACTTTTAAAAGTGTTTAACATTAAATTAGTCGGTCAAAATTCTTAACGGTCAGAACATCCCTATACAGGTAGGAACAGAAATTCCTCTGCAAGTTAACCTCTAGGAGCAGGAGAATGCAAGGCAATGATAAGCTGCCAATTTTGACACTAAACCTCAGCTTGAACACCTTTAGAATAAAGGCTATGATGAGAGAGACCCTTCAACTACACAAAGCCCTCTAGACAGGATTTGACACCAAACCTTCTTAGCAAACACATGCCTCATTCACTTTAACTATAACATACTCAATGGATGATGCACATTCTTAAACAAGTGGTTATGTTCTTCCATATGGGCTGGGGGGAGAAAAGGATGGACAAAAGCAGACAGCATATTTCTGGCAACAAAGAACTCTTCCCTCAGGTCATGCATGCGTTCCCACATAGACCCAAAGCATGCATTTGGTTTTGAACGAGAACACCCATAGGCATTCCAATGAGTAATGGGCAAGATTTGACATACATGCTTCCTAATATGCCCAGCACAGCTGTTTCCCATGCTAAAATCGAAGCTGTGAGCTGGGAGTTTCGCTCTGCCACTGTTTAAACAATCAGGTTTCCTTGCTATTCGTCTTTTCCACTCTCTCAACATCACTTCCTAGACTTCCGACACTATTTCTCTTTCTGTGGTTCCATCCCAGTGAGCGCATCTAAGCAGTCATCCAGCTCAGCGTCAAACCGATCTCCAGGCTTGTTCCTCAGAACCAGGCTTTGTGAATAAGCAGCTGACCTGTGCAGGCTTGCATGGCAGAATCGACATTGTGAAAAAAGAATAGGTCAAGAAACAATTAGGCACTGTTTGCACCTGGTATTAAAGTCTCAGGTGACCTAGTCACAAGTGGTCAACATTACTTTTTACACCTGGTAGCAGTGGTGTATAAAGTACTTTAAAGTCATGCTCAAGTAAAAGTACAGATGTCTTACCAGAAAATTACTTTGGTAGAAGTCACCTTTTAGAATATTACTGGAGTAAAAAGCATGTGATATTTATTGTACTTCATAAATTAAATGTACTTATTTATTGTACTTTTTAAATTAAATGTACTTAAGTATTGAAAGTATATCTCATAAGGGACATGGATTCATTTAAACTGCAGATACAGTTGTATAAAAAGGCCTAATGTCATTTATTCAACCGATTCATTCAAAAAGCTGATTCAATAAATAAACACCGTCCATTGCTCATAAATGCAAAACAGTGCTGTGATCTGTTTGGAACTATTGCCGTTGCTTTACTGAGCTTGAATAACATGATTATTAAATTTGTTCATGCATCTGCAGAAAACCAGTACTCTTTGTGTGATATAGATTAAGTTAACTAGCCCTAAATTACATTATATAAATATAAAAAGTATAGAGAAACATTTTTGCCGTCTACAATTTAAAATGCCTGGAATATTGAGTTGTAATAGACTAATAAATCGATAAATCGTGGGAAATGTATCGGAGAAGTATACATTTTAATTAAGAAAAGAAGTAGAGTAAAAGCAAATTTTCACTTTTTCGAGAAGCTTTCCTTGACACCACCTCCCCAACACTTTCATGATTCGAAAAGAGACTGTAAAGAAATCCATTTTGTTTAAGTGTTTTAATCCAACTTTCTGAAGAAACAATCATGTTAAAGAGTAGTCGTAGCCACTTTTTAAGCTAACTTTTACAATCTCTTTTTGTATTTTTTTTTATTCATGATTCATTTTGGTTGCATCGATTCAATAAAGGAACAGAAATCTGTCAGGCTTCATTAAAAATGTCCTGACCAAACCAAACACTGGCATGAATAAACCGCACTTTCTAACCTCAAGTGGTCGGCTATTTTCTAGATGTGTACTTTGACTTTTCGCCATGCAAAACTCTGAATTTGCCAGATTTCAGTCTGAACTTGCCCGATCTTCCTGCAACTGCCTGGCACCTGTTTTGTGTTCACCTAATTTGCATAAAATTAATCATTTCCTACATTTCATGAAACTATCATAGATAATGATATGGAACTATGTGTTCCTGCTTCAGTGGTTGAGTATGGCAACGCCACATACTTGATGATTGAAACGCACTCACAACATACAAGAGCGTGCTAAGACAGCTTCACCTGACTGTATACAGTAAGGAAGTAGTGCGGTATTGAAGAGTACACACTGAGGTTACTTCAGCCACCATCTGGAAGTCGTACTCACACTGCTGGAATCCCGGGATTGAAGGATCAGGGATTTATGGTCAAGGATTAGAGTTGCATTTATTCATCACTTCCGTTACTAATAACTGTCTGACTCACCAAGTTACTAAAACTAATCTTAAAGGTCAATATACAACATTAGGAAAAGTCATTCCAAAGGAGTGTTTGTGTACACATTATCAAGTTACAAATACCTCATTTCTTAAGCAAACCTCACTGGAAAGTGTCATCCAAGATGAGTTTGGCTAAACAGCATTTGATTCAAGGTTATGGAAAGTATGATTCTACGCAATGACGGAAAACCTCCTAGTCCTGAGAGACCATGTTCTTTTTCTACATATAATTCTGCCCATTTCTATGACATCATCTGTAATGTATTTTAAGTGCAGAAATGGTGCATTTCAGACAGGTGACGCTCAGGCCAGACCGAGGCAGCTGCTCGTATGACACAGTCATGAAATAAGATCCTACGTGTCTCTTCAAACTATTCTAAAGCCAAAAGGCAGACTATATCCAACACTAATAATGGCAACATCATAGGAGGTGCCTGGGCTTGACAGCATGACTCAGTTTGCGATTCAGACTTGTTGACAACTTGATGCCACATGAACAAAAATTAAGGGAGTGGGGGCAGTCAATTAAATATGAACTATCTGCCTTGACATCATACTTAATTCAGTCTGATTGCATCTACTAACTCAATTTTAATCAAGTGGACTGATACTATCTTAATTGTCCTAATGATGTGTGTGGGTGGGCTGAATGTGTGAGTGCATTCCAGAGGAAGCAGCTTTCCCTACTTGTAGGGGCCCAGATGGCACCTATAGGAGAACTCTCCCCTCAATTATCACCCCAGCAGGGGAACCAACAGGTTCCCGCAGTTGCAGACCACCTATGTATGGAACCCCCAGGTTTCAATATTGCTTCAGACCACACTGTCACCACACTCCAATTTACACCATCAAAACAGCCCAGAGGAGCTACAGTACCTCCACTGTTTCAGCCTGGAATGTTCTGTTCTGACAGCACCCCGTGTTTTTTGGACCTTCACACAATTACGTCACAGAGTATAAAACATAGGTCATAAAATATGTGACAGAGAGTTCTTACAAAAGCTTGTGTTTGAAAAGGCTTCAGTGAAAGATTTCAGAGGGTAAACAATTCTATTATCATTACATCAACTTCACAGAAATTAGTTTGCTCCATTTAACTGGAAACTGCTAATTGGAATGTGGTGGTCAGTAAGATTTTATTCAACAAGGAGACGTTAATTTGGTCAAAAGTGACAGTGAAGATATTTATAATGTGAGAAAAGATATCAAATAAGTGCTGTTCTTTCTTTCTGTTCATCCAACAATCATGGAAAAGGTTATCAGAATTTCCTACTACAATGTTAAGCAGCACAATAGTTTTCAACATTGATAATGATATAAAAATGTTTCAAGAGCACCAAATTAGCATATTCAAATGATTGCCAGTGACAATGAAGACTGAAGTAACTGCTGCTCAAAATTCCGCTTTGCTGTAATGTTGTCAAAGTACTGAAATTTTACTGCTAACATTTGAGCACTGTTGAGCAGATTCTCACACTGCTGACTGGTTACGGTGTTCACACTCTAAACAGATATGATTGTGATTGGCTGTAATGCGACCGCGCGAGAGAGCGACCGCGCGAGAGAGCGAGGAGCATGAGAGAGAGTGTGCTCACCCCACTTTTGTTTGTAAGAAAAAATTTTATTATATTTAATATCGCAATATATATCGCAGAAAAATAAAATATCGCAATGTCATTTTTTCCCAATATAGTGCTGCCCTAGTATTCATGAAGTGAAGAATACCCAGATGACCCTCTCCATTTGAAATTTTCAAGGGTCCATTCTTGCACTTTTTTAGGTAAAAGCATCTGAAACTAACTACTGAAGACTATAGACGTCAATATACATCATGTGACACCACTTTTATATAGATCTACAAAATAAAGGAAAACATAGTCAACCCAATACCTTAAAACTTGTCAGCATAAGCCTTTGGTACAAATCTAATCTTCATGGCATCTTTTTTGTTGACAACAAATAAACATAAACATGGCAGAGCAATTTAAGAGTCTAAAAATACAGCAGTGTTTCCGGTAATAAGAGCTTTATGGCGACCTGCACTTTGGAGACCGAGAGCAGCTCTAGTTCCCCCAGACGACAGCTGAGCGTGGAGGTGCTGAGGCCAGTGGCAGCATGAAGGGGAAAAGCTGTTTATTTATAACAGGAAGGGCCTCTGTACTGCAGCTAGCTGTCATTTAAGAAGAACTTCCTTTCTTGTCTTGGTGACGCTGTCCTCTTTCCAAAGGAACCTTGGCAAAGTGACTGAGCATACTTTGAAGAGTGATGCCACAAGGCTCCAGAGAACCGAGACAGAGGATAGACACAATCAAACAGAATAATGTTTATCATAGCAGTGGACGTGTCAAGATGAGTGTGCAAAGGTTTATGAACGTTTGACAGCAAGAAAATGACAGCAAGCCAGTTCTGGAGAGTGTTACAGAGCGCTTTGGACAAATAAAGTTTAAAGTGCTAGAGTGCAGGACAAGTCGCACCATCTTCAAAGAGATTTTCTCAAAAACTCTCCCTGTCAGCTATTGGCTGGACAAACAGAAATCTCCTCCCCAACTCTCACTATTGGCTGAGCCAATAGTCTTTGCAGAAGATTCAAAGTCATACAGTTTCATAACAACATGAGGAAATGATGAAAGCATTTTCATTTTTGGGTGAAGTTTATTTATACAAGGATAGAAGAGAGTAATTTAAAGCTAAATTTACCTTCACCTTATAGTAAACAACATAGCATGCTTTTAAGAAACAGCGAAACAATTGAATTCATATGTAGAGTATGAACATCAGAGCCTTGCTCTTAGCATGCAGGGCAAATGATCTGGAGGAAATTGTGGCGGATTATTGACAATTCTCATGGAGCTCTGGTTTCTCACAAAGCTAGCGTTGGTGACCAACTTCCGAACCTTATTCCCATGGCTGTCGGAGCTAATCTGGCACCACCGGTTGTCTTGGTTTTAGACCCCACTGTGCTGTGTTGTGCCAGGTCAAAGACAATTAAAAAAGTGCTGCATTATTAAATGCCACATGCTGGCATTAATCACCAAAAATGTATAAGTGTAGTCATTTGTTGCGTTTTTAAAGGGATACTTAACCCAAAAATTAACATTCTGTCATCATTTACACACTCTCATGTCATTTCAAGCTTGTTTGGTTTGCCTGACTTTCTTCTGTGAAACTATGAAAGAAGATCATCTGAAGGAAGTCTCGGCTCTTTTTGTCCAAACAATGAACGTCAGTGGAGTTCAGAACAACGCTGGCAGTTTCAAAATATCTTCTTTTGTATATTTGGAAGACAATAATGAAAGAAAAAAAATATCTGACTGAAACAAAACAACATTCTTCTGTGATTACTTAGTACATCATGCCAGCCTGCCAAGAGAGGTTTAAAGTTGGAGAACCACTTGCAGTCTATTCTCAAGGTCATAAGTCCCAGTTCTATTCAAGACAGCTATGTCATAATTAACTTGGATTTGGCCGTGTGGCTCGTGAGGGCTTTGGAATGGTCAGCAATGACAACAGTTCAGGCATTTGAACACATGGACTACAGACAATGCTGTTTAGTTCTTAAGCTAGTCATTACCAGAAGGCCTGTTTGGGGGAACTAATAAATATTGGCTTGATCTGACAAGTTTCTGACTCTGTAAAAATAGCCGTTTCAACCTGTAGCAGTTTAACCTGTCTTTGGGTATTTGGATATTTGTTAACGAAATTTAGACGATCCTCAACACACATTAAGGGATCACTGAACATTTGTTCGTGCCAGATAAGCCTGGCTACTGAAAAATACAAACCAGCTGTTTTCTTTCACTCATAATTATGTGAGTATGACAAAGTGGCAGCTGAAATCTGGTGCTCCTCAAAACAAACAACAGATGCTGTCTTAAATGATGAACACGCTCGAAGCCTCTCTGTTATTAAATGAATAATTCAACCCAAAATAATATTTCACTATTTATCCACATGTTGTTTCAAACTTTTTTGCAAGACAAAAAAATTTTTTTTTTAAATATAAAATACAATATAGAATATAAAATCTAGAACATAAAAAATTTAAATTTTTGATTAATCATTTGACAGCACTAATAATATTATACCAATCAATATTAATATTAAAATGATTAAATTCATATTATTAATATTTAAAGTAATATAAACAGTATTGTTTTTTGAAACCGGATGAATTCAATAATCAATTTTAGGCGACTTATCCCTCTGAGAATCACAGTAACGAGAACTGGCTGTGAACAGCAGCCTTGAAAGAGTGTGGCAAGCTGACATCTCTTATCAATCAGAGGGTGTGTCCTTTGAAATGTGTAATTTTGAGACACAGAAATGAGCTGTAATTACAACAAGCCTGATCAAAAGTTCCCCAGATACAGTTCGCGCATGATTGGCATTGTCTTAAAAGCACATTCAAGAGAATCAAAGAGGAAGTTCATCTGATCAAAGGGGACTCTTAGTGGTCTCACAGCAAGCTGCTGCGGGCTTCAAAGACCTGAATTGGCACACACTTGGAATATAAAGCCCCAGTGAGGTAGCCTGATTAAGTATGAATGAAATTTGCTCTGGCAGGTAACACACAGGGACCTGAAGATGCTACAGCTCCACTGACCCCTTTCGCACCCTGACTGTAGGGTTTGTGAAGGTGGACAGGGATGACATTCCTCAGGGAGGTAAAAATACCACTCAAGCCAAGAAGCTGCAGGTGAAATTTCATCCCTACTATCAAACCTCTTGTCAAAACAGCTGTGAGCAAGATTAAGGAGTGCTGGGACAGAAAACAAGCCAACTAGGAAGATAAGCGCTAGCATTTGATGCATAAAACCTTTGGTTTTAACCAACTAATCATTTATAACCCCTTAAACTGTGATTATGGTCACCAGTCAATATAGAAATTACTACTGATCCTCAACTTTTGCGCGCATTTGAAGAAAATTTAAGTGTTTAAAAAAGCACAATACCAAAGGAAATTATTTACAATTTTATAAATTTGTTTATTCAATCTTATGCAAATAAATGCAGTGAATTAAATCGGCCATAAAAGGATCCATTAAGGCCTTTTTGGCAACACACTTCAATGCCACATTTCCTTCATTAATTCATTTTTATAAAATACTACTGACAGAACTCATATCATGTATCTTAAACATGTTACATATTTCATATACATGAAATCAATGACTCATTCTCACAGTTCACATTTGACTTACAAATAACAACGACTCAATGGAATCAATCGTTCAGGAATCAAACTACTTTGGTTCCACTGCATGTTTTGGATTTGCTATGAAGAATCAACATGCAAAATCTAATTATTGGTCAAGAAATCAAACTACAAGGGTTGAACTGTATGTTTACGTTTCACTAAAAGAACCGTTTCATAAGAATCATTCACTGAGTCAGACTACACTGGTTGCTCCAAGTAGTCAATGCTACCAAAGACAAGAGGGTTTCAGATAAAAAAAAGAGAGAGAGAGAGAGAGAGAGAAAGAGAGAGAGCATATTTGGTCTACATGCTTTAAGTTACAACCAGCAAAGTCATGATCATTTCTCACTGTATGCTCTGTGTTCCACATACAATGATGGATATTTTATTTTTATGAGCGGACGCTTGTGGTTCAAGTGGAAACATTGGCTGCATATGTACTGAAAGCCTCTTTTGTTAGACCACTCATGTCTACAGTCTCAACATCATGATTGAAGGTTCCTGACATCTCACAGGGGTTAAAGCAAAAAAAAATAAAAAAAATCCTGAGCCTGAACTTTTTTCCAGGGGCTGAATGATTTTCTTTTTCATGAATGTCTGGTTGCCCTGAAGAATGAAAGCTATATCATACACTTGGAAAATTATGAGCTCTATCACCGCTTATCGACACTAGGGGTGTGACAATACACTTAGCTCACCAGATGAGACAAAATACAGATACTTGGTTCAATACAACAAGCCAATATTTTAATACTATTTTTAAGAAATTGTCAATGGTGAAATATGTCTTTTAATTACAAAAAGTAAAACAATGCAGTTGTATATCTCAAACCATTGATAGACGAACTCACTCGAAAGTGAGATCAACAATATATTTTTTTAAATAGGATAATTTTTTTCCGCAGTCAAACGCTGCATGCTGGAAATCCGTCATGATGCCGGAGAACTTTGCCATGCCATGCATCTCAGCTAGATACTGTACATTTAGCTTGAAGCATTGCACTACAGTTGGGGTTGTTTCTGGCCACACATCAGTAAACAAGTTAGAAAAGAGTGGCTTTACTAACATTTTTGTGATGAAGGTGTTCTGGGAACAGCCGTCATTGCTCAGCAGTTCAGACCACCGCATCAACATAAACTCTGAGGGTGAGAGATTATTTGGGGGAAAAACCTTACTGACCCCAAACTTTTGAAGGGTACTGTATATGAACATTCCTGCAGCCAATTATTTCGTTTGTGCATGTGAGAGGGGATCAGGTGCCCACTTTGTCTGCTTGAAATGCTTGGCCTCTGATTGGCTCATCCTAGCTCCATTCTCCATTTTAAATCCTTGGGTTTAGCCTCCCCTTGTCACCCACTGACAAAGGATCAAGGAGTTGGCTGGTCAGAATCTGCAGGATTATCTTTACACTGGCTGGATCAGAACTCTGGAGAATCTTGAGGCCCTAGAAACACTTCCAACAAATGTGAGAAGAAACTAAAGAAGATTCTTCTCACTTACATTGAATCTACTGTATGCTTCCAAAGGGGTCCGACATGACAATGAAAATTCAACTCGAAGCTGAAATCCCATTCAAACTGTCTGAACTATTATTATTTAAGAATCATGCAACTTAGACATCAGAAGAATCTACAACAACAACAGTAAGAAAAGGATTCCATTCCAATTAGGCCAAAAAGACAGATGTCTTGTTTCAATGATCTTTAACAGCTGTCCACTTTAATAGGTTTAAAGTCTGTTTTATTGTAAAAGAGTGGAGAATATTAAGGAATATTAGGGGAAAACAGATTTTGATTGAGACTAATAATTAATACACAAACAGTTTTTGATAAAACACTAACCTTTGGTAACAAATTAACATCTACTTAAATTTCTTAACTTAATTGGGACAAACCAATACCATAACAAAATTCCCAGCTAGTTCACAGCCATACCTCTGACGGACCTTTGACACCATAAAAACTATAAACTTCAAAAAAATCTTTGCAGAAGTTACAAGGCAAAACCTACCTGTTGACCTTTTTGTGTCTTTCAGGGAGTCATTTATTGTTCCAGGTTGAGTAAAGACCGCTTTACCACAAAACTGCCCAAACAATTGTTTCTTTAAAAGCCACTAGACTGCGTAAGACCATATGTTTCCCATTTAATAGCAGCTGTTACGCATGTACTTCAAATTCAAATTATGACTGACAAAATAAACATACTTTAAGGCAGTTTACTCCTCCTTGTATGGACCCTGGACACATAAAAAAGCATGTCACATCAACAAATGCATCAATTCTCTCAGTAAAACAATGCAGCCATATTCCAAGTAGTACAAAGTGAAGACCATGGATATCCGTTGGAAAGGGCTTTGATTATAAATGAAAAAAGCTTTAAGGCTGGAGATAAATCTAGTTTTACAATTTGTCCAAATTAAGCTAGCTTAGATTTTTTTTGAGCTGGAGTTTTTACATTGATTTTGAATGGCCAGAGCCTGATATAAGTGTTTAACCCAACTTACCCCAATGGTAGGCAATGTTTCCAAAAAGTTGTAATGACTTAAAACAAGCTGAGCAATAAAGTAACCAATTGAGAGTTTCAAAGTATGTCTAAATTCATTGCATTTCTTCAGCTACCTTAAAAGACTGATGCATCAGCTCTGATTTTACATGGGCAAACTTAGCACAGCATATCCAATTTTTCCCAGAGGACACAAAGCCATTTTAAAGTACCTTGCATGCTCATCTGAAGTGTGTCTACATTAGCTAGTCTCAAAATACTGTGTAATGCAACCGTCTGTTCTTAACACTCATATGAGACCGTGACATTGACAAATATATCGTATATACACAGCCTGTAGAAAGAAGAACACTGTTTGTTCTGCTAAATTCACTCAGAATTTAAATCAAGTTAAACTAATTGAAGTCTAACTAACTGAAGTTTATGGCAATGTTGTGTAAACTGCTTCTGACAAAAGAATTGCATCCAACACATTTTGTGACTCTCCTACATTTTCGATTTGATAATGCTTTTATTTATTGAATTATTTCCTGACAAGGAATGCAGGAGTAATGCCTAGATGGTAACTATCATGCTAAGTAAACTCTCGCTGCTATCAATGAGTAAAGGTGAGCAGGATAAAGGGAATATTGGCAGAACGAGAGTTACTTCTAGACAAAGATTTTGAAAAAAATATATTACCAAACATTGGCTAATGGAAATCGCTACATTTACTTGGCCTGACCCATTCCTTTAAACATACATCAAAATATTGGCAGTATGGATGACTGGATGTTTGTTTGGTTTATTGCATCTGCTTAATGGCTCACTGGGAATTTTCAAAAAGGCACTGGAGAGCAAATCTCTTCAGTGAAACTCCTAATGAATAGAGGCTTTTGCATACCCCATACTGAGTTACATTGCCTTAAGCAACTGAAGCATTCAACAAGAAATCATTTTAGCATCCGAAATCGCTAACAATGATGTTTAGGTGGTAGATGTACTGACCCCACGAGAATACAGTGGGTAACAACTCTATTGTCCAGGATGGCTGCACGAGGAAGGAATTGCCCCAGACTGCACCACGCCTGTTTGATCTCATGCTAAGAAAAACTCTGATAAAGCTCCCAGACTAAAGTTAAACATAACTCCTTCAGCCTTCCTTCCTTAATCGTCCAATAAACATACACTTAATAATGAACCTAGAAACAATAACGAAGCACAAAAACCAGTCAGTTGGGTTAAATAAACAGACAGTTTAGGAGGAGACTTACAAGGATATGAGCAGCGTATTCATTGTACGTTGAGCCAGGAATCTCTAGGTAAAAGGAAAAAGGTCAAACATACTAACCAGAAGCTACTGAAAGACTTCTCACCTTCCATTTAAGAAATACGCCAGACTTTTAACTTCTCACAGTAACAGCCAACCCTCCAGCTCAACATCTGTGTGCCAGGGGAGTTATCTCACTTTAAAGGAAAGCGAGGGGCCTTACCTGCCCCATTCACTGGAAACAGATGTGAAGCATTTAATTTCCTTCTGGCTAATTACAGGCGCGCACACACACACAAAAATCAAGATGTCCATGAGAAAAGGCTCCCAACAGATCACACAGGAACTCTCATAGAGGCCCGGTTACAAATAATTTAGCCACAAGTGCTGTCCCACAGAGTTTTTACATTCAGGAGATTGATTTAGAGACATAAAAATGCCACAGAACAGTTCATAGTGGCATGTTCAATCAGTATCATGAAGATTCATAATTTGACCATAAAACACCACAAATCTGCAAGTTTTCTAGTCACAAAAATGATAAATGCTTATTTGGAATAATATGCACCAATAAATCATGCACTGTAAGACCAGGTACATTCAGGTAAATTTGGATTTCATATTGACTAAAGTCACCCTTCTGGGCACTTTTACTCACCACATAAAATATTAAGGAATGATGACATATCTCATTCTGTCGTATCTTGTCAAAACATAGCAAAGGCTAATAATTAAAACCGTACCCATTCTTCTGTTTCTATAGTCTCAACACTGCAGGTTTTCTCCACAAAAGAAGAAAGTGCATTAAACTTTTTAGCGCCTACAGACAGGTCTTGCACCCATGCCAAGGAATTTGACTCTGCAAGTCTTTCCTCCGTGCCAGAGCTCAAAAGTAGTGTGCCCCTGACACCACCCTTTGTACCCATGTCAAGACCACAACAGAGGCCTAGAGGTAGCGCCAAGACTTTGAGTTTCCAGTGGTCTAGAAACCTACTCCACAGCAGCAGGACTTCTGGTTAGTCATCAATCAGCACTGGAAGGGTTGTTTAATTATCTGGTTTAAAGGATAATGGCTTTTGCTGGCTCTTAGTTGTATGTCATTATAAAGTCCAGGGTAATTAAGAACCTCTGGTTTGAAATGCTCCTTGTTCCTGCTCACCAACTGCGGGTAGTTGCCATAGGAATGCAATGTTTAGCCTATTGTTTGGACATCTATATTTTCATGTTCCACATTATTCTAGTACACATTTACATTTGATCAGTTCTTGCTTTTCCTGGGAATTAAACACATGACCTTGGCATTGTTAGAACTATGGTCTACACTTTAAGATAAGATTCACATTTAGTAACTGTAAGTGGAATTATCTTTATGTCATAAAATATTCAAATATATTATCAAGATAAAATCAGAGAGGATAAAAATTACAGGCTAGTTAAAATCATTGATGGGCAATAAGAGTCAACAACCTTGTTCTACTTTAAAGATCATTTACTGTCTTTTGATGTATTTCTGTGGACAAAATTTGCATTGGCCACAACATTTAAAAAAAATGTCCTTAATGGGACAGAACCTTAAGCAGTGGTGTGCACAGACCTCTGGAGGGGCAAGGGCGGAATGGCGTTACAAGGGCACAATCTGGAGGGGGGTGTATGGGTTTGTTCCCCCTCAGCTAGGGTTGGGCAATATATTTTTAGAAATATCATGATTTTATCACAATTCTTTGTCATGTTGGTTTTTCTATTTTGCAAGCTGTTTGAGCATTACAGCCAAACATTACAGCCAAACAACTGCTCCCCAGGCACTGGAAGAAATAGCTGCCCACTGCTCCGGATGTGTGTTCACAGTGTGTGTGTGTGTGTGTGTGTGTGTGTGTGTTCCCTACTCACTGCTGTGTGTGTGCACTTGGATGGGTTAAATCCAGAGCACCAATTCCGAGTATGGGTTACCATACTTGGCAAATGTCATGACATTTCAACTTTCTTTCTTTTTTCTTTTTTTTCAAACAAATTTTTCCTATTATAAAGACAAAGCCTTTTAAGGGAACAATACAAAAAAGTACAGTGGATATTTAGGCCAAAGTGGGTGAAGATAAAAATCTTTGTCATTATTTTATCTTTGTTATTAAAAAATGAGAACAAAGATCCACATTATAAATACACATAATATACAAATAAAATAAACAATGTTTAATTTTCAGGTACAATAGGTGTATTCATCAGGAGCATTAAAACAATTTTTAAAGAACAAATATAAAAATAAAACACTATATATATATATATATATATATATATATATATATATATATATATATATATATATATATATATATATATATATATATTGATTCCTGTGGAAGCAACTGTATTAAAGTTTTTCAGTCAAGAGTATTGAGTGATTTTTCTCTCTGCTTGGAATTTTATTAACATTAAAGGAACAATTCACCCAAAAATTAAAATAGTTTCATATTTTTTTATACCTTCATGTACTCACTCAAAGGTTGCTTTAAACCTGAATGAGTTTCCTTTTTCTGCTAAACATAAACACTATTTTGAATACGATTTTTAGATTTTCACCAAACAGTTGCTGGTTCACAGTGACTTTCATAGTATTTTTTTTATCAAAGTCAATGTGGACCAGCACCTCTTTAGTTATCCAGATTCTTCAAAATATCTTATTTTGTGTTCAGTACAAGAAATAAATTAATATAGGTTTGAGACAACATGTGAGTGAATAAACAATGACAGAAATTAAATTTTGGGGTGAACTATCCATTTAATTACAGTTGGCAGCATGTAGCCTACTGTCTCTTTAAGACATGCATGCATCTAATATACAGACATGCATCTATTTCTTTCAGTTGTTGACTTTCATTATAACCAACTGAGTCTATACATAAACCTTGTGTGTTTTGACAGTATTAGCAAAAAACATAACATAATTCAGTAATCAGGCACAGTTTGATGGGCTTTTTCATTTCCGTGTGCAAATTAAACTTTTAAATAACCAGTAAGGATTTAAAGCAGATGCAAAATGTACTTTTGTGAATAAGTGTAGTGTCCCGCTAGAGTAACTCTAGTGCTGAGTTAACGCTGATGTTAATGTATGTCGCAGTATATTGATTCGGCGATGCCAGAACTGCAGCTGATAGAATGTGTGCTGTAGCACAATACAATGATATTTCTTCAAAGGCAGATCGTGGAGATATTTTTATCATCCACGCCACTGATCTTAAGGATAAATTTCTTCTCCTGATCAAATTTACAGCTTCCAGATGACCAGCAAAAAGAAAAGAGTAGTTCATGTTTTAAACAAAAAAGGTTATATAACAAAAATGATTAACTCTTAAATTAAAAGTCCTCCTTTTGAAATATACTTAGCCTCTATAGCAAGGAGATGATTCTAAAGACAGTCACCGAGAGGATGAAATTGCAGTTTTGGTGTTTATGTGTGGGTGGAAACAAAATTGCACTAGGCCAGTTTCGTCTGAAAACCACAAAAATTTGTTCAAACCAAGAACAGTTTAGTATGAGCATGATACTGCTGCTGTTTTTCAAGTCATCTATACCCACAAGACATGGGTCATCAGTTTACTATTAGCAATGAGTCAAATCTCACATGAATCAAATTTTCTAAAAAAAAACCTAACAATATAATGATCAATTCTTGCAAAGGTAATAAACTTGCGTGACCGATGATTCTAATAAAACGTCAGTATAACACTATAGTGCAGAAAATATTGGAATGGGATTAAGTACACTTTGAAAACAGGGTCTAGTATGCATTTAATGGTAACAACAGGGGCCAAACTGATGTGCTGTGGTGATTTAAAACTGGCAAAGCACTTAAACACACAGGATTCACTTTCCTCCTTTATCAGACAATAGCTTAGGTTTCTTCCAACTTTTCGTGCCAGCATTCATCACACTTGCGAGGATGTCAAAAACACTGTAAACGTTGATCATACAGCAGCCTACAGCAGTTGTAATGAATATAGAAAGGGATATATATATATTAGAACAGGTTTAAATAAAGTGAGCAAAGGCACACCATCAGCTACTCCCTTGCCGTTGGATAGGAGCACACGGTTGAAGGCTGTGGTATCTGCACCAATCATAATGTGCCTTACGCATACATAGTGGTCTGCAAAAACAGGTTGGAGAGTGGGATCATACTTTTTCCATTAGATGACTTTGGCATGAAATATGCAGCCTGAAACCATCAGTGGCAAAGTTCCTCCATGGAAAACATTGCAGCAAAGCACTGAAACTTCTGGTCATGGAAATATAAATGTGAGATGAGAAGTTTGCAGTGTGGGATGTTGTTTTGGCACCATCAAGAGCAGGTGGCTCCCTAGTAATTTCATCATTTCCAGTTTGAACATGTTTGCTCTTATAGTTTGGTACCAGGTATGCTTGATACTGATCTGAACATGTGGCTGCAAACGCAAGGATCACTTGAACCAACCAATTTCTTTTCGATTGAAATACATTATAAATGCAGTAAGGAAATATAATTCTGAAGGGGAATAACTAGATACATTGGGTGAGAGCACAAAAAGAAGTGAAGATCTAAAGAAACACAAACACAAACAGTGGAATCAAAAGTCCACTAATGATATCATTAGTTTTACTGAAGAAAAAAATTGACTTGAAAAGCTTAATTAAAAAATATATATATATTATATATATTAAAATATATATATTTTTCCATTTAAAAAATATTCAAAAAATATTAATGCATCGTTTTTCCTTCTGGAGCATCAGTGAACATTTGAACCTTCTGTGATAGTTGCATATGGATGGATCTCAAAATCATACAGTCATTGTTGGAAAGGGTTCAAGTACACAAAAATACTGGAAAACCAAATAATTTGTGGGACCTGTAGGATTTTTTTGATGAACAGCAGGCAGTTTAACTGTTCAGGACAAACAAGGGACTCCTGTAAAACTATCACAAAAAAAAAAAAAAAAAAACAGCTGTGGATCATTCAGGTAACAACACAGTATTAAGAATCAAGGGGATGTTACCTTTTAAACTGGGTCATTTGTATAAATTCAACTATTATTTTTCTCTTGTGGACTATATGTAAATATCTTTTATGTGAAATATCTTATTCAGGTCAGTAAATAAACAATAACATACATTTTGTATGATCCCTTTTATTTTAAGTAATTAACATTTTGCAGATTCTGAAAGGGGGGTGTAAACTTTTGACCTTAACTATATATATTCAATTTACTTCAGACTTATGTGCCTTCTAGAAGCTTGCATTCTGTAAGTGAAAGTCGCTTTATTGTGCCATCCCAAATAGGCACAAAATCACTTAAATGAAATGTTCCCTCCTGGTGGAATGACCTGCCCAACTCAATATGAGCAGCTGAGTCCTTATCCATCTTTAAGAATTGGCTAAAAACACATCTCACACTAACTTGTCTCCTCTTTTTGTATTCTATCTACACTACAGTGCCCTCTATAAGTACTAGAACAGTAAAGACAAAATTGCTCTGTTTGTTGTGGAGTCAAGAAATCTGTAATTGTGATTAAAAGATGAATATGAGGCAAAACAACAAATTGTCACATTTTGTCATTGGGTGTTTCAACACACGTTTTCGCAACTAAGAAGATCACTTAGAAGAAGCACTTTTAGAGTTTCATCCCCCATCTGATGTGAGCATAAATATTGGTGACTTTATAGCTGACTTTGAGAGAAAAGCAAGCAATCTAAATGCTAAAAGAGGAAGTCAACTAAAAACAAAGGGCATGGAAAAATCAAGAGTTTGGAAACCACCTGCGACATCAGTGACCAACAATGATCTGGTCGGCTTAGAAAAAAAGCAGTAGTTGATGACAGACAAATCATAAAAGCTCAGCTGTGAAACAGAACTAGAGATGTTCCGATACACTTTTTCTCTTCCCGATACCGATTCAGATACCTGGGCTCAGGGTATCGGCCGATACCGGGTACTGATCCGATACCTTGGTATGTATCTTTATATACAGCTGTAGATACTACTAGCCCTGTGTAAATTGAGATAATTATTTTATGGTGTGTTTCAGACTGATCCCTTAATAAAACATGAACAAATACATGGTGAACTACTGTACTCATTACAGTATTTTTATTATCTGACATGAATTTGACATGTCAGTAACTACCGGTACTACAGAGACATACTGCTAACCACTGATCTATAATATAGAATTATTTATTTTCTTAAGCAAAAAAGAACTTCAAATGTAACTGTATAAAAAACTGCAACAAATAAGTCTAGGAATATAAAAAAATGATATATTAATCAGATAATATCTTTACAACAAAACAAGTAAAAAACAAGCAACCATCTAGCCATAATTATTATTATTAATAGAGACGTATTATTATTACTACATAGATACATAGCTAAATCTACTGTAGGCTACAACAGTAGCTTAATATATTGTCAATTTACTCATGTTAAGCCAAACATTTATTTTAATGGGCTGCCATGAAGATCTTTGAGTGTCTGTGTTTATGATATGACAGTTTTCTCAAATGAAACAGTAAATTCTTATGAAGTGACGGTTTATGCATTTGTGTCCTCATATAGTGACACACGGCAAAGACAAAATAGCGAGCTCCCGCACATCTGCGCCCATCACCCACAGAGATGTGGAATTTGCAGTTCATATATAGTCATATATAGATCAGTGCTGCTAACGCGTTTACATTTCTTCTTCGCTGCTCTAAACGGGTTGCTTGTGGCAACACAGCACAACTTCCTGTGTTTGCAATGCATTCTGAGCAGCGAATAAGAACTGTGCAGCGGTTAGGCAAAGCTAGCAGTCATAACTAGGTCTTGTTTAAGAAAATGGTATCGGATCGGTATATGGGTTCATGTACTCGCCAATGCCGATGCCAGAATTTGTTGTGGTATCGGAGATATTTCCGATACTAGTATCGGAATCGGAACAACTCTAAACAGAACCATAACATACGTGACTGTGAAATCACCAACAACCTCCAGAAAGCTGGGGTGATGCTCTGACAATCTACTGTCCGCAGGAGACAGACTTTGACACAGAATTACAGAGGCTACAGCAAGATGCAAACCTCTGACAAGCACTAAAACTAGAAAGGCAAGATTAAAGTTTGCAAAAGCCAGTAGAGTTTTGGACCAGAGGTTTATGGACAGATGAGACAAAGATTAACCTTTATCTAAGTGATGGGAAAGCAAAAGTGTGGAGAAAAAAGGGAACTGCAAATGATCCTAAGCATACAGCCTCAGTAAGTGCATAAGTGCAAATAGTACATAACCCAAATTATTTCTCTCCTATTTTACATAATTTTAAACCGTGTTCATTTTCACAATATAAATTGAAACATAAATAACCAAATGTGAATTTTGCAACCCACTGTATTATATAGGACAGAATTTGAGGGAGGGAAATCTTAGATTGTCTTTGTGTGCATCTATGGTACAGGAAAGACTCACAGGAAAGCCTGAGTAAACTTTGTTGTTGGAAAGGGAATTTTGCCTCTCAGAGATAATTTTGCATTTAATTTCCCTGGCAGGATGATGAATCAGCAACTTGGCAATAGAGATTCACTGCTGACCCTAAAATCAATGCGCTGCCACTTTTGGCCATGCAGATATCCTCAACTGGAAGAGAGATGCAGATTTCCTCTCTTATCATTCAGCGCACATTGACAGGAACCAGGGACTGTAAAGTCATTCACAGAGGTCTTGTGTTAAATGTCAATTGCCAGTCTGCCACAAGAAATACAAATGGCATATTACCAGCAAGAATTTATTCAGGTAAAATATAATCTTTCTTCAGCCACATCCTCACCCATAAGCCAACACAAGAATTACCTCACATCTCGACTCTCTCATCTGAATGACAAAGAGAAGCTCTGCTTGCCAACAGGCAAGGGCCAGAAGTGCCCGGCTCCTGTAGAGGAGCTGTTGACATGCTAATGTACAATCAGCCTCCTGGGTGGCTCACCTAGATTTATCTGTGGCCTCTTTGGTTGAACCCAGCAGGCAGAGTGGTGTAGAGAAGGTGGCAGATATGCTGAATAGTGCTCCGAATGCTCAAAGGGGCCAATCACAGCACAGCAAACTGTGACAGACCCTGGCTACCACTTCAAAAGAAAGTATATTACCATCACTGCACTCAATCACTATATTCCAGGGGACACTAGGTCAATGGCGCTTGTTAAAATGTCACTTAGATGCAGCTTTACACATTTGTTTTGGTTAAACACTACAAAGCAAGTCTTTGTGGCCTTTTATGTTCACCAAACACCAGACATAATAAAGATGGGATTTACCTTTCTGGTCCTTTTTTTTGTAAATTGACAAAAGCAGCGTTCACAAAATCAAATGCACCATCGTCTGTCTTCTCGTTTTTATTTTCCTTTTGCTGTGACATACTGTGACCTGAGGGCACCGAATTTTTTTTCTTTCTCAGCATGATCTTGGAACTCAAATCCTATGGGGGTTTGCAGGAGGCTTGGAAAAAGTAGCGCCTTTCTTTCTTGGGCAAGCTGAGGCTTGTCGTAGATTAATGGAAGAAGAGGTCTCTGTGGAGAACTCCATTCACACGCTGTTTTTACAAGATCGAGTGAGACACTCTTTACAACCTCATCTTACCATAAATATCCAGCAAGCACCGACAAAAGTTACCTATGATGACATGTACTGAGTGATACGGAAACACTGATATGTAGAATGTAGAAGGCAGTGATTAGTAGACCGATATTAGAAATCAATGGCGCTTTTCCACTGTGTGGAATAACTCGGCACGTCTCCACGTAGTTTACATTTCCACTGCAGTTCAGTACCACCTTAAGCCGCGTTCAGACTCCACGATTTAAGCCCAGTTTTTGGCATGCTAAATATCTGGACCTGTCGACGATTCAAAATCATGCTGTGTGAAAAGTGTTCTGACTGAAAACTACATCGGCGATGACCGACAACCACTGAGAAAGCAAGATCCAGAGAAGCGAGGAGTTCGGGGAGGAGACAAGACCACAATATCAGCAAGCATGATATAATAAGAACACACAATCCTTGTTCCTCGCATCTCCCCAACCATTTCCTCCTCCATAATCTTCTTTTCTTTTTTTTGTTTTTGCTGCAAATCAGCGCACAGGCAATTTTTACTGCAAGCTTGTTGCAGGCTACCATTTTTAATAATAATCTCAGTCTCACTAGAGAACTCCAGTCTTGCACGCATGATATCGCGTTGTTTTCTTGACACATCTCGCGTGTGTTTGGTTGTTAAACATAGTTTGTGTGCCAGACAGAGTTGTCGGCGATTCTTTCTATTGTAAAGTCATACAGTGTGAAACCTTCTGTCACCAATCCATCGTGTAGTGTGAACACAGCAGCGACTGAATGCTGGACAAGATAGTCATGCAGTGTGAAAAGAACACTGAACTCTGAACTCAGCTTTAGAGGGGGTGGGATTATTCACATGTTGTTATAATTGCACCACCTCTACTGCCAGGACTCCTAAAAAAAAAATCATTCATTGCCGCCCCATCAAACTCTTGCTGGTTCTGCTCCTCTGCTATCAACGAGAGGAACGTCTGTAAACTAACTCAGTGTTAGATGTTGGCAAAGGCCATTTTAAAATAAAACAAATAGTGGAAGTGTAAATGAGCACAAACAATTAATTTAAAATAAAATAACAACAAAAAATATAATTTTGAGGTATCATTCGATAACCAATATGGTGGATTTTATTGAGATAATTAGGATGGATGGATGGATGTGCCCTTCTGGACTGTTCTCCAAAAGCAGCGTGGTAAAATGTGACAAAGGATCAAGAAAAGAGCTTTGTAGGGGTCAGATTAAGGGCACATCTTATGAAGCATCAAGCGGCACAATGAGTATGAACACTCATGTCTGCACTTGCAAGGGTTACAATTACCAGCTGAGCTGCAGCTGTTTTTGGAGTCTGCCTACTGCTCTATCACAGACAGCTCGCAAATAAAAGATGAAGATTCCAACAGTGATGTACCACAGGTTACCGGCAGATGAAGCGTATCAGAGGGACGAATTGATGTGTGTACGATCACAAATACGGGTGGAAACAATCCTCTGCAAACTGTATTCAAAAGACCAACATTTTGTGTGTACATTTCAAAATGAAGCATGTATTATAAAGTAAAATACAAAACAATACTGTAAGGCGGTATTTCCAAAAGTCAAGTCAATACATCAGCACTTAAATATGCAGTTCTAAGTTACCACTTTGAACTCAATGCAAACCACAGTCACAGTTCACAACAGCAAATAACAGCAGCAGGCTGTTTTCCACATGTGCCAATACGTTTACATCCAGCAAGATCGATAAAAAAACCCACAGCATTTACAACAAGAGCCAAAAGATGATCTATACCAAACTAAGATTGAAAATTTACATTTTTTTTCCCATAATGTGACATACGATACATCCAAGAGTAACGGATCACTGAAAAAGAAAAGATAAATAAGCGACTTCATTCTGTACATCTTTTTTTTGTTTGTTTGTTGTTAAAGATTTTACCTTTCATGTTTGCCTTAAACTCAGAAAGTAAAGAATTGAAACCAGCAACCACAAGGTTATGGGTTTGATTCCCAAAGAGTGCATTCACTGAAAAACTGGATCAATTAAATGCAACATTAATCATTCTCTGCCAAATGCACAGAAATGTAATCCAAGAGTTATATACAGGTGCTGGTCATCTAATTAGAATATCATAAGTTTATTTCATTAATTCCATTCAAATAAGTGAAAGTTGTATATTATATTCAATCATTACACACAGACTGATATATTTCAAATGTTTATTTCTTTTAATTTTGATGATTATAACTGACAACTAAGAAAAATCCCAAATTTAGTATCGGTGAAAAGGTTCAATATCGAAGACACCTGGTGCCACACTCTAATCAGCTAATTAACTCAAAACACCTGCAAAGGCCTTCAAATGGTCTCTCAGTCTAGTTCTGTAGGCTACACAATCATCGGGGACCTAGTAACGTTGCCGGGTTCAGTCCCGGGAAGAACGCTGTGTGAACAAAAGCCAGATCTAATGCCGTGTCGTGGTGATGATGCACGTTATCATGCGACTCTTTTACCGGCTGTTTTGAAGGCAGATCAACATTCGCAACAAAAAAAGTTTGCAAACTGTAATGAAGCAGAGATCAGTTAGCTCCTCACTTTCCGTTCTGACGTTGAGATCATTCACCAGCTACAGTGAAAGTATAACGTACCTAACGTTTTCGACTCGTACATTACATGTCATGCCCTGATGTCACGTGTCGTTACAGGATCTTTACAGGTTGTGTGTGAAAGCACGCACATATCCCGGGTAATCACTGGCAGTGTGAAAGTGCAAAATCTAGTGACCCGGGAACAATTGCCGGAACACTTTACCCATGTATTTGCTGGAATCGTAGTGTGAAAGGGGCTCAAAAGATGACCATTGACTCCTTGCACAAGGAGTGCAAGACACAAAAGGTCATTGCAAAAGAGACTGGCTGTTCACAGAGCTCATTGTCCAAGCACATTAATAGAGAGGCTAAGGGAAGGAAAAGATGTGGTAGGAAAAATGTCCAAGCAATAGAGATAACTAAGTATTGAGTGCTGTACATGTTCATACTTTTCAGTTGACCAAGATTTCTAAAAATCCTTTCTTTGTATTGGTCTTAAGTAATATTCTAATTTTCTGAGATACTGAATTTGGGATTTTCCTTAGTTGCCAGTTATAATCATCAAAATGAAAATAAATTAAAAAAAAATTATGAATGAATGTAATATACAAGTTTCACTTTTTGAATGGAATTAGTGAAATAAATAAACTTTTTGATGATATTCTAATTATATGACCAGCACCTGTATAAGAGGTCTTGGATTACACTACACTCCTAAAAAATAGAGGTTCTTTATTGGCACCAATAGTTCCATGACAAACCTTTTAATATCCATGGAACTTAACATTGCGCAAAAGACTCTTTATAGTAGAACAAGAGTATTCAAAGTATATTAATCTTCTGGTTATTAAACTGTTCTTCACAATAAAGAGTAAAATGGTTCTTTTAAGAAGTCTTCACGTTTGGGGAATCCAGAATGGTTCTTCTATGGCTTCGTTGTGCATACCTCACTTGAGAACATTTATTTTGAATAGCATAGTATACTTTTTTTCTGCAATAAATTCAAGTACCTAGCATTTGCTGGATGTAACAGACCATATTAGGTTGCCATACAGCTCACAAACAAGATACATAAAAAAGCACACTGAGACCATTAATAATCTCCTGTCCTCAAAATCTCATTGAACATGGGCCCAGTTATCCCAGCACTGTGCGCTAGATTCCTCTTCGCTTACTTGGAAGACCACGTGGGTGTTAAATTGACCAGGATGGCTGGACTATATCTAGATATTGCATAAGATACAGTAAATGTGGGCATACAAGGGAGGCCAAGATGGTGAAAGACACAACAGAAATGTGCTTGTAACTACGGTCTGGAGCAGTAAACCCAATATACCCACAGGAATCCAGACCTACCTTAAAATCCACCCCAGATGAAGTCAGGGTACACTTGTGACTGTTTATTCAGAGAGACATCTCAAAATAAAATAGCATGTCGTAACGCTAGATATCATGGGACAAAGCTCCAACACTTAAAAGGCTTTGTAGAGTCAAAAACAGAGCTAATAATAACAAACGACCTACTTTTAAAGAGATGATCCAGAGAAAAATAAAAGTTCTGTCATCATTTATTCACCCTCATGTGATTTTAATAAACAAAAGGATTAAGAAGAACAGTTTTTGTCCATATCATCAAACTCAGTAAGGTCCAAAAATAACACTAGACCACATTGACTGTCATTGTATTGAAAAAATAAAACAAGGAAACATTTTTCAAAATATCTTCTTTTTTGTTCCTCAAAAGAGAAACATCATACACGTTAGAAATAACATGTTAATTATGACAGAATTCCTACTATTCCTTTAAATGATTGGTATAAGTCCAATTTATGATAAAAACCAATCCCAACTAACAAAAAAACTATTTTCTTAAGTGAACTGAAACTTTGTTAATCGACAACTGCAGGTCTACACCTCTCAAAAGAGTTTCCTACTTTTTTTTTTTCATTTCAAATAAAAGTCAAACAACCTAAAAGCAAAAGGACAGTGGGCGTAAACCCACTTGCAACCCTTCTTTATCATCACACAATACTTCAATGACCTCACAAGAATCCAGTTTAACCCAAAAATTACATGTGTCAATAAATAGGAAAGAATCGCCTCTCAATTACCATGTCATTGACAGTTAACAGCAGGGAGGGAGCACTTGATTGCGTCAGTAAACTAAAAGGTAATAAAGTGCTTTTATTGGGGTTTTGTCAATGCTGATTGATACTTATGACCCTGAAATTCCAGTAGGACACCAGGGATGCCGGTGGCAACTGAAGCCCTAAGTGTTCAACTGAATGAAATGAACTCTTTGTCAAATCTTAGGCAGGCTTGTAATGGAAAAAACACATGGCACTGCTTCCATTTAATTCAATTATATTGCAATTGACTCAGTGGTTCCTGGGACAAAGCAGCAAAGATCTCAAATTACCAAAGGCGATTGGGCCCCTGCCATACATCAGTAAACTAAGAGAGGCTCATGTTCACTAGTGTCTGAATGATAAGAGAGGGATTATACATGATATGCAGGATGAACACAAGCCGATTTAAAGAATCCCGAGTTATACATGACAGGACTTTCCGTTAGCATGTGATGCAGAGGATGTTTGAAGAATTTCAACATCAAAGGCTTTCCAAGGCACCACTAATTTGAGCTAACTAGTTAAACTAACTCCAAAAAGTAAAGGAGGGGGTAAATGACTGTACAGCCTACTTAGAATCTCTCCCCTAAAAAAAGGTGGTTTATAGTAGTTTACGATCAGTGAAAGTAAATTTGATATGCTTTACAAGGAACCGATCGACAATAGCTTAGTGTATAGTTCAACTTTAAGCAAAATAGTGCAGTATTACAAAAGCTGATTTACTTTCCACTTTGTGGTGTTAAAGTAATTTCACATGCTATTCCAACGGATCAATTCCAGTCAGTAACTCTCCACCTACATGTGCAATAAAGTTCAAATGAATCTACCAGCAAGCTGGAAATAGTACAGTATTACAGGTACCAAGAAAGATGAGATGTAGGTATTTGTTTTTCACATTAACTTTCATACTTACTCATTAGATTGGCTGCTTTGCCTCATTGAGACACTGTTTATTTTAATCACCATTTACTTTATCAAACTGTTGCTGTAACACAATGTCAGAATAAAGCAAGAATTCAAAGACAGTTTTCACAAGGTTGTCAATTTCTTTACAAGTACCTTACACAAACATTGAGGGTCAATAAGCAAGTCTTTCCAGAAGTTGTGCTTTTATGTGATTTATAAAAAGCATAGGAGAAAAATGCAGCGCAGAAAACGGAAGCAATCACAGAATTAGTTTATGCCACTCATAATCTAATCAAGATAACCCGCTTCCTGTTTCACTTGCAACTATAATAAACAACAAATATATTATATATATATATATATATATATATATATATATATATATATATATATGACTATGCAACTATTACATAACACATATATGAAATATATTAATGTGCATTATAGGATATGCAATATGACATTACAGTATCAGCAGCAGTATCTTGCAGGATGTATACAATGTATACAACATCAATAATAGGGGTTTAAATTAGGAAGCCATGCATTTTTATAAGTAGGTGTGGAATGAAAGTGCTCCAAATCAATGAGTGTCAAAGAAATAAAGTTAATCAAGTATACAGGCATGCAAGACGCCAGTGAGACCAACTATGAATAGCTCGTTTCTATGGTTAAAATTAGACCAGGACTAGAACACACATGGAACACTTGAGTCGAGCTTTAGTTATGCGTGCGAGATCAATGCTACGCAACACAACGTTCACATACAATACGCGATTTACTAAACGATGCAAAAAAAAAAGTGAAAAAGAAGTGAAAATTGATTAAATAACGACGCAAAGTTTTGCAAAGTAACTTTGTGCATGAATTTCCATTGATATAGTTACCCGATACAAAATGGCAAGGAATTGTGATATCAAAAGTGTATAAAAATACAAATGAATCACTTACATTAAACAGATGCGAAGTAAACATCAAAGGGAGGATAAAAAGAGTGAGTTTATGGGCACGTATTCTCGTTCCCATTTCTGCCAACCCTGCACGACTCCAAACACGCCGCTGGGAAAATCAAAGTCCGTCACTTGAAGCCACTGAGAATTATATTCGCAAAAGTTTGAAGCGTTTCTTCTACAGCAAGGCCGCCGTCGCTTCTCCGTCCCACACTTGGTGGGACTTCATTTACCGAAGAAGAAAGAAATCCGTCTGCTGTTGAGTCCTTGTGAGAGATAACACGAAGGGAAACTGATGGTTGACTTGTGAATATCCGTTCAGTGTTGCCAACTTCTTTCAATGGAAAGTAGCTAAACCCTGCCTGAAAAGTCGCTAAATGTCGCTAGATGACGTCATATGGTAATTACCATATTCATGACGTAGGTGCGTCATATTATCTCGCCCTTTCTGTGCTCATGTACTGAATTTTAATGCTGCAAAAATTCTCAATAAAACGTTTTTTATTATTATATTTTAATGTTTCTGTTGTCAGACAACGGAATTAATATTATAATGACTGAAACGCGGTCCATTAAGACTACATACCAGCTCTCAAAGATGTTAATCTGTGCACTAAAATCCTATTCACGACTATGAAATAACATACACATAAGATTAAGACAATGGTTGAACTGTGATTTCGACTGTACTTGTATGTAAAATAGAGTTTGAAGCAACAGAATATCTTTTTTTAACTGAAAGTGCTGCTCCTCTCTGCTCGCTGAACAGGGCAGATAGAGATGCGTGTGCGCGCGCTGCCTGTGGGGGGGGGGGGGGGGGGGGGGGGGGGGGGGTGGGGGGGGGGGGGGGGGGAGAGCGCGAGCGCTTGTGCTCGTTCGGCAGTACTGGAGAGTCTCAGAGAATAAATAAGGTCTGTCAAAAAAAAGTCGCTAGATTTGTCGCTAGTCGCTTTTTTGGAAAAAAGTCGCTATGGGGGTTTGAAAAGTCGCTAAATCTAGCGACAAATCCGCTAAGTTGGCAACACTGTATCCGTTTTGTTCTGTTGGTCCCACTTTCCTATGGGCAGCAGAAAGTTCAGTATGCACTGCCTTAGCGGATCACTTCAGTGCGATGATGTTTAACTGTTGACGATGGCCGTGTCTCAAATCATAGTGAGTTGCCTGGACAGCATATTTGAGGGCTGCTCAGCAGAGGCGAAAAGCCACTCGAAACGTAGGATGTACGATGCACAGAAGTATGTCGCCCAAATATGTTTTCTAGATAGGCAGCTCACTAGGATTTGAGACAGCTTACTAGCGATTGGTGTAAAAAGCGGAATGGAATTCCGGGAGCGGGATCTTAAAGCTGGACTATACGCCTCTTCTACATGAGGCTACTTCTCTCTTTTACATGAAAATACACAACATATGTCTTGTACTGTGACTTTACAAAATGTCTAAAAAATGCAAATAAGTTAATTTAAAAAATAGATGAAATAACCATTAATCTGCAATGCCTGTTGTGTAATTTTTTATTATAAAAATAAGCTAAATATTTAATAAAACCCTTCACCTTTGCCAGTTCATGCTTGTTACACCCAGGATGAATACAGTTATTTGACATCATATTTTAAAACAACACCAATGTCAATTAATCAGACAGCATCTCACTTTGAAATATTATTTAAAAAGCAAACCCGAATTTACAGCTCTACATCTATTAATCATATTTGCAAAGTCACTTCAGTTGGATTTTGAAAGATGCCGAAACAAACATTAATAAAGGTGATTATTAGAAAATGTTTACAAATTCTAATGACAATTACAGTACTCTGGTAATTATTATTATTATTATTTTGCAATATTTGTTTTCTGAAAGTATGGTTGTTTTGTAAATCGACATTATTCCAAAGTTAAAAGTTATCACATTTGATTATGACGCTTGTTCGTGAGCTTTCTATTGTTTGCTGTTCAAATAAATGTGCTCTGGGTTAAATCACTTTGTGGCAGTAGCACCACCTAATGACGCAAAACATATGATGCTTAACTCTCTGCTGAAGATGTCAATGTTGATTATTTACAGCTGGATATTTTATGGTTTGGCCCAAAAATACTTGTCTCTGTCAAAAAATGTAAACTTGAGTTACATCATTTTTGTTCAGTTTACATATTTTCACATTTCTCTTGGCAGACTCTTCAGCAAAGCCTTTAAGATCTAATATAATCCTGGCACAGCTAGCAGAAATTAATACTGACCTCCTTTTACTGAAAGAAAGAGCTAATTATGCATCTATAAAACTGTGAAACCACCAGTGATGGTGACTGCCTATCTTTGGCTATATTACAAACGTACCCAAACAAATGGATCAGGAAGCATGTGGACATATATGTTACAATGTTGCTTTATGACCACATAGGCTAAGTCTATAAAACGTACCTATATCATTAGATCCAGTAGTGGACTAACCTTACCTCAAAACAAGTTTAACCACATACAATAAACACTTCCCTGATCACTTCTTTAATTTCTTTCTGTTTAGCCATTCTGAATTTTCTCCAAACAATATCACAAGGACATCTGCACATGATCTGTTTACATGCCCAGTCACATCCATAACGGGGACAAAGTATGCCTCTGTCTTGCGGTGAGTTTTTAGAGCAGCTGTTTTTAATTTAGACTGCATCTGCCCAGCTGGATTTCCTCTAGCAACTCCAAAACAAGACTGTAGAGAATGATTATTGAGAAAGCAGCCAAGATGCATCACTGTATCTGTGAAAATACAGATGCAGGTTGCTTGCGACACGAAATGGATGTCAGATTGTTAAATCTGACTATGTAGCTGACTGGAATTAAATAATTCATGCTACATTCCTTTTGGATTAACTTTCTTTGAGTCCTCCCAGCTAAATTGCCAAAATGAGAGCTTGGGAGGGAAAATTATGCCTGGAATGAACACATGAATATCGGAAAATAATCTGAGAAGACATAAAAGTAAAACAGTGAATAATTGTATTTTTCATAACGAGTGTCTCAAAACCAAAATCAGGTGTATTTGTTTATGAGCAGTGCATATGCATGGAATATCTGAACCGTTGTCTCCACCTGCTGGAAGTTATAAGTAAATGTTCTGGAATACAACGTACTAGTCACCAGAACATTAAAAAAAACAAGACTGGAAAATGCTAAAACGTTGTTCCTTTTGGAAGAGTATATTTTTTCCTTTTGGAAGAGTATACGTCTTATTGTGTCTTATTGTGTTATTTCCATTGCATTCTATTTAAATATTCATTATGGCATGTCATTATATTATAAAAGCATTCATAGTGACTAAGGATGCAAGCAACTTTTTTTATACCAACATAGCACGTGAAGACAGTTTAAAAAAAACTTTCACGATTTGAAGACTGTTTAATTTCTGTTTGGAGATACAGTCTTTAGGGAACTTTTGCAAGCAGGCGGGTTAAGCAGCCTTTCAGGAAAGTCAACTTTCCTGGTTTATATAAAGGAAGAGAAGAAACTCAAAAATAGACCAAAGACGAGTAAGGTGTGCTTAGTGTCGTCAAGCAAGCCTGGCACTTGTCTTTTGACATCTGATGTTCTTATTATATGTGTTCAGACTATTGTATCCTACAACAAAAAAAGAAAAAAAGAAAAGAAACTTCATAACACATTTCAACCGTCATGTCATCTAGTCATTCCAGATAGACACAAACTGCATGTTGACAGTAAATACAAGGTCTCAGAACGACAAGCTTACATAAATATACTTTTTGTCGTATATACAGCAGGATATACAGGGATTCTTTTTCTATCCACACATCATAAATAGGCTATTTCAAAAGAATCTATTTAGTGTTTGTGTTTATTTCACTATCTTGGACCTCCATTTCACGCATTAGACTATTTAGCTATTACTGCATTAAAAAGTTCCCATTCATAAAACATAATTGATAAATAACACCAGACAGCGTAAATTAAATGTTCTATTTTATAAAGTTTAAATTAAGAGTATAAAAGAGCGCTTCTGAATAAGTAAATGAATTACGGTTACTCATTACATACTCACACACGTTTATCCAATCAGAGCTGCGTATGCAAATTTCCAGGACAGGTGCGCAGCCTCACAGTGAAGTGAACCTGTTTTATACAAAACCTGTAACAAACAGTCAAATGGGTAAAGCACACAACAAAGAAGACGGAGCCAGGTTAACGCATCGGAACCTACCTCACCTAAACTTAATTATTACCCTCGGTCTCGGAGAATATTTTTAAGCAACGTCTATGCTCATATTTGTTCGCTTCAAATGTAAGACGTCTTGACCAACTTCGAAATTCTTGCATGAATAAATATACCGCTGAATGCGTGTGGGACCATGAAGTTTAGGTAAATGGATGTAAAAGATAGACGATGATGGAGATAGATTCGGTGAGGGTCGAGTCGAGTCTGTGGATCGGTAATAAGCGGTACAGGGCTTTCCTAAGCGGATGGTACTTCAGCTGGACTGAGATCGACAAGAGGAACCGGGAGAAGAAAACAAGTAACGTTACGACATTCATGATCTTTCTAAACACACCTGAGGCCCTTAATACAGATGCGATCTAAATGCTTTAGGCAGCTCACTAAGTTTAAAGACAGTTGTTTGTTATGAAAATCAGATAGCTGGTAGAAATATTTGGTTTATATCTTGTTTCTACATTTCATATTCGGTTAAAAAGCTAATTCGTGTACTCAAGATCATATAGTTGGTTTGCTAAGGGTGTATGACAACATTACATGGTAAAGAAAGATCCTATACTGACTGAGGTATTAATTGTTGGCTGTGAATGTTATTTGCTTTACGTGACGATTATATGGAGAGGAGTAACATGAAATCATTTAAATGCATTGAATTAATATTCAATTAAAGGCGCACTTGGTCATTTTTTGATCATTATAAACGTAATGAATAGCACTTTTGAGAAATATAAAAATTATGTTTACTCGCATGTGATAAAAACTCAAGTCTTTAAAAAATAAAATAAAAATGTATCTACAGTATAAGTAGGTCGCCCCCTATTGGGCGCTGCCATGTTGACATCACATGACCAGCTGTGCTTAATGGACTGTGTTACTTATATCATTAAGAGTAATGTTTAATATTATAAGCCCAAGTCAGCAGCTTTTATTTTTAATAAGTAAAAAAAAAAAAAAGTAAAATAATTAGCTGATAATTACTGGTATTGAAACACAAGTGCAAAAAAATATAAAAATGATTTACACACTTAGATGAAACTGTCTTTCAAAAAAAAAAAAAAAAATAGAGAGAGAGAGACGACCTTTATATGTAATGGAGTGAGGTACTGATATTAATAACAAAATATGTTTAATAATATAAGAGCCCAAGTCAACAGCATTTACTGTTAATAAATAACAAAAAAAACATTGATTATAATATTAGAATAATTAGCTGTTAATAATTAGTAATTGGATGAAGAGACATTAAATATAAACAAAAACCTATGATCAAAAACATACTGACTGTACCTTTGACACATCAGTCACGTATATGAAGATGACTAACCACCATATAATGATTTGATGCTGAGTGTAATGTCATTATTATTAGTTTAATTATTGACGAGAAATAGCCTATAGAAAAAGAGTAGTCATACTGTGTGCGCTATATATATATATCTATATATCTATATTTCTATTTTTATTTAATTTATTTGCATTACAATATAGATGTGGGCATGTGGCAACATAATCCAGAGACAGAGTTGGATTGGATTCAATAGAATATTGCTCCACTCTCTGCTGATGAATGGGAAAAAAATTTATTCCTTACTGGGAATTCATCTTTGTCTGTATTCTTAAAACAAACTGAACAGCACCAGCCAGGTTTGACAATGCCTTGAACATAAAAGACGTCTGCAGAAAAAAAGGCCTGAGTAGGAATGGTGGAATGTTTCTTGAGAAAATGAGAAACGGGTATATCACTTATTCAAGAGTGTAAAGTGTCTGTCTGCTGTTCTTAGTTTCAGTGCCAGTGTCAGAGGTGATTGGGGTGAAGGAGGGCCAAGTCGAGATCCAACCCCAGAAGAAAGTAGAAGACACTGACCTTGACTTTACACGTACGTTTCTGAAAGGGAATATTTTTTTTTTTGCATAGGGGTCAAATACAGTGATGTTAGACTAAACATGTTTTTGTCTTTTTCTTCAAAAAAAAAGTATTCTATGTGAAGCGCGGCAGCAAAGGAAACGGTATTGGAGCACCGAGGAGTCTAGGCAGGACCCAGTTCTGCTGTCCAAGCCGGGATGTCCGGGATCAATGGATCACTCAACTCCGAACCGCACTCAAAACCCACAGTATGTAAAGAGAAAAATAACACCCTTAATCTCTAATGACTCTCTAACGACTCATTAACGACCCTCCCTTCATTATCAGGTCCCTCGCGTCCTCACAGGTTGTTGGTGTTCATTAATCCTTTCGGAGGGAAGAAGAGGGGGAAACAGATCTTTCACTCTCTAGTGGCCCCTCTGTTCGAGCTGGCTGGCATCAGCTCTCATGTTGTGGGTGAGATACTGAGACTCTATCTGTGCCGTTCAGTTACTGAGCAGTTATCAAGTGTCCCCTCGCTTGGTCTCTGATACGCCGTGCACGTCAGGTAGTACGGTTCTCAAATAACATCCGGAGATCTTTATCAAGACTTTGGAAGAGGGCTCAGTTAAAATTAATTAATTTAATAAAAAATAAATACATTTAAAATTTGACAATATTTGAATATTATATTTATGCTATATCAATTGATTATTTAGATTTTTCTTTTATGCCAAAAGTCATTAGGATATTAAGTAAAAATCATGTTCCATTTCATTTGGAGAACTTCAAAGGTGATTTTCTCAATATTTAGATTTTTTTTGCACCCTCAGAATATATATATTATTTATTTCTCTCTATTTTGAATGGTGTGGTATTTGTTTAATTTAAATATATGCGCATGTGTGTGTGTGTGTGTGTGTTAAACATACAAGGGCACAGTATTATATATATCCCTAGCATTTAATTTAACAATTAATTAATTTTAATTATTAGTTTAATTATTATTCTTGAAAAAATATTTATGATTATTATTTTATCATAATTTGTTTGTTTTTTTTAAGTATGAAATAAAAGTTCATTTGTCAACAATTGTAGGAGTCATTTAATGTAACTAATTAAATAAAATTTTGTTTACTGGAAATTCATACATAAAGCAACTTGCTTTTTCAAAAGAGTAATGTAATTTAATAACTACAATTTCTGAAATGGTTTTGTGTAAAAATAAAATAAAATCGTACATAGAATTAGAGCTTTCTTATTTCAAAAGATGAAGAAAAACTAGGTTTCACATTATATAACCACATTAAACACAGATATAGAGCAATTTGAAATAAAACTGGGGGCTGTCTCTTGTTTTTAGTGACTGAACGAGCAAATCAGGCCAGAGATTACATCCTGAAGAAAGACTTAACAGGGTTTGATGGGTAAGAGATTTCTCAGTGGCCATTCCTTATGAATAAAGATTCAAGAATGTATGGTAACAACGGTGTCATTGTAATAATTCTTGTCTAATGCGCCCTGTCCTCTGTATTCTGTTGTTAAAACAGAAGTGTTGCATAAATACCTGCAAAGCAATCATAGAAATATGCGTCTATATTTCGATCAAGTCTGCTCATGATACTCCATATTTAGGTTTTAGGAAGGTTATTAAAAGATCTTGTGTATTTTAAGCCAATCTTTTTCCCCATTCAGAGTCATATGCGTGGGTGGAGACGGCATGTTCAGCGAGCTGCTGCACGGTGTGATTGGACGAACCCAGCAGGAGGCGGGAATTTCAGAACACGACCCGACTGCAATGCTGCGGCCGTGTGACCTCCACATTGGCATTATTCCAGCAGGTGAACTTCTGCATAGCTCTGTGACTGTGGCGACTGTGGTCTGTTTATATCACGGATGCACGGTTTCGTTAGTGAGAGGAGCGTTAGTTTACCTCCCTGTGTTTACTCTTCTCCACAGGCTCGACAGATTGTGTGTGTTTCACTACCGTAGGCATAAATGACCCTGTGACATCGACGCTGCACATCATCATTGGTAATCTGCACATCATCTTCCGTTTTAAACTGTAAAATGTCGGTCAAGACTAGACTATATAACTCGATCTTTTTCCTTTTTTAACTCACCAGGAGACTCTCAGCCTCTGGATGTGTGTTCTGTCCATTATCAGTCAACGCTGGTGCATTATTCAGTCTCTATGGTGGGCTATGGTTTTTATGGAGATGTTTTGGCAGAGAGCGAGAGGCACCGCTGGATGGGCCCTCTCAGATATGATTATTCAGGTAAATACAATAAAGTATATACTATATGCAAATATAGTTTTGACTGAATAGTGATATGTAGGTCAACGCTTATTACTTACCTTAATACATATAATCATAATTGTGAGAGGAGAAAGAGACCTCAGTCCCATCTCTGCTCATATTGCCATGTCTGTTTGCTTTGCTGGTAGGTTGTATGGTGTATTTGTGTAACAGGAGTTATCCGGGACTAGTGCAATATCTCCCTGCTGATTCCCATATCTCCAGCCCAAGGGACAACACTCGCTGCCTCTCAGGGTAAAGATTTGCATTCGTCTTTTTACTTGGAAATCACATTAGAAACATTTTATTTGCATATATAACAGTGAAATTATTTTTACAGTTTAATACAGTGAAATAATTTTCACTCTGTACATTTCAAAGAAACAGCAAGTCACGAATTGAGGTAAACTTGAGATTTTGAATATATATTTAATATATGAATACATTTTTATTTATAATTTTTTATAAATTGTTAAACACATTTTATTTATACTTTCTTAACACTCACAAGTGTGCCTAATGTCTGTAAAATAGCCTATAGAATTATGACATTAGTTATGTTTTACATTTATTTAATAAATTGTAGGAGCAATAATAATAGTCATATTTATTTGACCCACTAACTTTAAAACTCACTATTCTAATTCTATTCTAAAAAAAAAATAATCTACCTTTCTAATCTTTTTGTATTCTATTTTCTTTTCATTATACAATTATCAAAAAAAAAAGACCTCTAACATTAGCTTGCTCTATTCTTTCTCTATTCTATCTGTTTTTATTTTTATTTATTATGTTATTTATAAGCCCTTGGTATGTGTACTGCGTTTAAGCTAACTGAGACTTGTTATAGCACTTATACATCATTGCTCTTTTTGTGTTTTTGATTGCTTCCATTGTCCTCATTTGTAAGTCCCTTTGGATAAGTGTCTGCTAAATGACTAAATGTAAATATTAATTAATAACGAAAATTTATGTAAAAATAATTAAATAATACATTCAAAATCGAAGCAAATGTAAATTCAGTTATAAAATATATTACATTTGTTTATTTGCATTTTTAATGAACTCGTGTTTTATACTAATTTGTTTATCTTTTATTTATTTTTATTTTTTTAACGTTGTATGTGGAATTACATGCCCATAAGCAAAGATGGCAGGATTTAAATTGCACACTTTGTGGGGTCTTGCATCCGCCAGATATTGAGAACGGCTGTCTTCACTGATACCCATGACTTTTACACAACCGCTTGGTTTTTACAGCTCCAGCAAATGTTTAAAAGCATGTTTGCGTGTGTAACTGCAGGTGCAGAGTATGTTCAGAGAGCAAAGAGAGGCTGTTCCCCCACTTTGACAGCTCCAGTTCCCTCTACAGCACTACTGTGAGCCAGTACAGCAGTGAGTTAGAGGGTAAGACCATCTGCCGCCTGTTTGTATAATGATGGTCTGTGTCATCTCATTAGAGACCTATTACTGAGATCACACTGTGCTGTGTGTCTCTGTGGGCTTCATATGTTGTACGACTGTATTTAACCGTTGTCATGCAAGCACCAAAGTGTGCTTGGGTTGACCTACAGTACAAAGACATTATGCAGTTCTGATGTAGCCTATGATTTTAGGATCTTGAACCTTTTATTACTGTTTTTATCTCAGGTGAGTGGGTGACTGTTGAAGGCAGGTTCAAGTGTATCTCTCTCACCTGTATTTCAAGCTCATGTCCAAGGAGCCCAAAGGGTCTTTCGCCGTCCGCTCACTTGGCCGACGGGACAGCAGACCTCATCCTGGTGCGAGAAACGAACCCTCTGGGCTTTCTCACGTATCTTCACAGGCACACAAACACACAGGATCAGGTAAAACCAGATGACATTCAAGAACACAAACTCCCTGCTACAAGTTAAATCAGTCGGAAAAACAAACTTCCGTACTTTCAGTTTGACCTGCCCTTTGTTGAAGTTCATCGTGTCAAGGCTGTTCGGTTTTCTCTACCCCCTGGAGAAGAAGAAGAGGAGTATGAGGAGGGTGATCGAGAAATACAGACCTCCGCTGAGAGAGTACTGGAGGATCCGGAGAAACTGAGCGGTGGTAACACTGCAGGTCACTCACAGCAGCGTTTTTCAGCGAGGAAGGAGAGAGGAAATGTGACAACGAGTAGAGTAAAGAGACGAGGCTTCGTGTGTGGGCCTTGCTGTGCTAAACCTCGCTCGATATCAGTGTGGAACTGTGATGGAGAACTTCTGCCTCACACCGAGATCTCATGCAGGTATTATTAAGATCAGTCTGTTGAGCAAGTCCGAGCTATTTCATTGGAGAAGCAAAGCTAACACGCAAATAGTAATAAAAGTAAATAAGAATTGAACATCAAATTAAAGATCAAAAATCACGTGACACTGAAGACTTGAGTAATGGCTGCTGAAAATTAAATGCAGTCTATTTTAAAATACAGACAAATGGGGTTTAGAAATATCGGTAGAATTTTGTCAACCGGTAGAGATTTTCCACTGTCGTTTCTATCACAGTTGCATGCTCACATGATGCTGCTGTGCTATACGTGCTCATGAAAGCTTATGGTTTGCACGCGTTTTAAGCACAAGTTATGTTATGCCGTTTAAATGCAATCAGCAATAAAATCAAACTCATTTTGCTATATGCATACAGTATACTGTCAGAGAGACAGTACACATTAACACGGTGCTCATAGAGCGCAGGAGTATTGAACGGGAGTATGAGTTATTTTTGACACTTTACAGGATTTGAACCGTGAAATACACACACTTGTATGAGTCAAAATGCTCATCTTTGCAAGTATCCTCGTAAACGCAGTAATTTAATTTAAGGGAGAAAAAAAACATGTGTACAGTTTATTGGATCCGGGCAGGTCTTAAAGTGACAGCAGTCTTCACTAAATCACTTTTGTAACTTTAATAAGAATAAATCTATATTTAATTTACACAGTGAAGAATATGCAGTGTTTTATATATATTATATAATTACTTTATAGAATGTATGTAGACTTTATTTTTTTATTTGTACTACTTTTCTTTTTTGTCCTATTGCTTGTAATTAGTTTCTTAATCTTAATTATTTTTTTATATCGACACTGGTGACAAGAATTATGAAATTTCTATGGTATCAAAAATTTTGCAAAAATAACTATATTGTGATATATATCGATACAATGTTTTGGACTTTGAAACCAAAAATGTTGCATCTTTTCATTTGAATGTTTCCTTTCCACAGAGTTCATGGCCAGCTGGTGCGTCTCTTTGCCAGGGGCATCGAGGATTCAGCAGTGCCATGAAACCAATCTAACAAATGAGATGTGATCAACCAAACAGATCTTCACGAGGACTTCATTGGAAGGGAGATATAATGTAAATAATATGCATGATGGGTGAGAGTCTTAAAAGGTGAACGTATAAGACACACAGTGAAGCAGAGATGTCATTTAAGCTAATTTCCCATTTGTTAACCCGATATTTCAGCCGTTCTATTTTCATGGAAATATCGAGAATAGTGATACCATTAACATATTTGGGTAATGGATCAGTTTTAGATTTGTAATAATATTGTTTATTTCACTGATTTTATAGCTTTTTTGCAGAGCAAAAAAGGATTCATGCAATGTTTTAGTGTAATCCGACAGGTAATGTTAAATGTTGATACGTTTATTTAAGAAAGGTTTTGCACTGGTTGTCTGTCTAGGGCTTGTACTGTGTATGGGAGTGACATGGGAGTCACAAACAGAGTGAATAACATGTTTTAAGGGAGTGGACTCATTTCAGGCAGCATTCTAACAGCTCAGCTGGAATGTGCATGTACAGGATGCCAATGGGTTTTGTGTTCAAAATCATGAATGAGTATATGTGTGTTTGTCCAAATAAAGTGTCATAAATGTCTACCTTGATATGCTTAAACAGTGGTTTTCATTTATCAGATACACCACACACACTACATGAAAAAAAATACATCAGTGTATCAGATTATCAATTTGCGAATGAAGATATTACATTTATAATTAATAAGAAATAACGCATTTTTATAAGCTACATTTCTTAAAAAAAAAAAAAAAAGAGGAAGAAAAAAGAACAGTAGTGCATATTGTGAATTAGAAGATCTTATGTAATGTAGTTCCTTATAAATAAGGTGTTTTCAGGAATGAGTTCCATTTCATCTTATCTAGGGTTCGATTTTAACGATCTAATAGATAACTCTTTTGTAAGTTAGGCCTACATCAGAATCCCACTCTTATCATCAAATCGCCGCTTCTGGCAACCAAAGAAAGAAAGAAAGGATTATGGGGAAAGATGATCGACTGTAACATCACTGTGTTTCGACAGCTGATTAAACATTGATCAATTTATGAGACTTAAACCCTGTAATCCTGGTTAATTAATAATAACCCATCTTAACTGTAAGTGACAGAGGGTGTCTTCTTTCCCTCAACCTGGTGGAGGAGGAGGATGAAAATTTAGCACTGTACAATCTATGACAAAACTGTACCTGCGCTTCATTATTACCGGTTACATCTTCGGCGTTAGATCCTCAGGACTGAAGTACATTCCAAACCTCTTGGTCACATTTTTGGCATTCATTGCCTTTTCTGGCACCACCGGTACAACCAGATCTATAAGAGTTAAATATATCCTCAGAAACATCAGCTTCACATGCATTCCCAGCTCTGCTGCATTTCAAAATTTGAAGAAGAAAAGAAACAAAAAGAGTTAGAACTGGAACCTTCAAGGAGGGATTCCAAAAACCTATGTAAAAGCCTCTGAAGAAAAATAATAAAATGTTGATCTTTCATCTAGATACAAACACAGATAATTTGCATCATCCCTATACTCAAAACAGCACATTTTTTTTTATAAAATAAACATATTCCATTTCAATATTTTTTGTTATATATTTTATTTTATTGTCCAGTTAGACCTTTTTTTTTCTTTTCTTTTTTTGCTAAACATTTTAAACTCCAGCAAGTTCCACTGAAGCATGATCAACGTTACCACATTATCCACCGTTTTGTGAGTTACAAAAGAATCCCTTACGCAATGATAATTCTGGATATGTAATGTGCACCAGCAAACAAATTATCTCGCACAATACCAAAATGAGGAAATTGAAGTCGTTACACATTTACAGTAAGACAGAAAAAGCACTTCCTCTTGGATCACAGCATTCAGCACTGTCTGAGCACCTGGTGTTGATTTCAGAACATAACCAAACACTTGTTTTTCCGAAGTCGGCCAGGCATGGAAACACTATGTATTATAAATAGGCAGCTGCCATAAAATACCTTTGTGAAATTGATATGGATAACTGACCGGCCATTTACCATTAACTACATTTTATAACAGTAATCAGTTGTTGTTTGGGCGTCAACTATGGTAACCGAGATAAACCTATACAAGAGATAAAGACTGAAAAGCATCTATACAAACACAGATCGCTGCAATTTGAAACTTAAGACTTCCAGAACAAACGATCGAATTAAACATGCTGGCTAAACAGCACTAACTCTCACGCCACGTTTTAGGATTGGTTTATCAGTGAAACCACGTCACCTGTATTTACAGCACTTCCAGGAACAACCTTCAGTTTCTCAGAGCTTATTTTTACAACCTGTTTTACAATCCTCCACAACAGAAATAAGACACCAACTGCCCCCTATCGGTGAACGAGAGAAATGACAGATCTCCTCTCACAATTCAATACGCTAAACAGACCAAAAAATAAAATCTATAACTTTCCTGTGGCTCAGTGTTAAGGCATTGCATTTGCAGTGCAAAATGTCGTGGGTTCAATTACCAGGGAATACACATATTGGTAAAGATTTTTTTTTTTTTTTTTGCCTGAATAAGTGAGTCAAGTATGTCGTTTTGGATAAAAGCGTCTGCTTAGTGCATACATGTAATGTAAAATGTGACAACTAGAACCACTACTACTGTAAAATCATTAAAAAAAAAATGAGGACCTCATAAAAACAATGCAAGGTTTCAGAAGCTTTTTGTTGCTTTATTTCTTTTGCTGATCACAATAGTGGTCAAAATCATGTATTCACAATTGAATTGTGATCATAACAGCAGTAACTGGTTCTTCAGTTCTGCTCCTGTAGGAGTTCAGCTCCAAACACACCTGAACAAGCTTATCAGGTCTTAAGGATTACAAACAGGTGTGCTTGATCAGTGTTGGAGATAAGTATTACAGGACAGAGGACCTTAAGAATCATAAACTGGTGAACAGTTTCTAAACCGTTAGCAACCAGAACATGAACACCACAAGCAGATGATCTGGGAGTGTGTATTTCTTTTCTTTTTTTGACATCAAAAATTTGAAACTTTCAATTATTAAAGAACAAATCTGTGTAATCAAAACCCATAAAGAAAAATAATAATAGAGGTGAAGAGGATGAAATGGTTAATTACATGTATACATTATTAGAGCATGATTTCTCCCAAAAGACCTCAGCACACTGAAATAATCAAGCAATGCAAGTCACATGCTGCTTTACACATACTGACGGCTTCGAAAACACAAGAGAAGGATCTGAAACTACTGCTGGCTTGTGAAAGTTCGCTAGAGCTGAAGAAAACCCTCGTCCCCTGCACGTGCAAATGATTGGGATCATACAAACATGGCCAGGCCGGCCATTCATTGGCCTTAACACTAACAATGTTCCATTTCTTTAAAAAATAAATAAAACCTTCACCATTTAAAAGCAGCAGTAAACATAATCAATAAGGCAATAGATTGCATCAAGTGAACAATCTTGCTGCCAGATTGTTCACTCTGTGATGCTCCATTGGGTGCATGATCTCCACTGCGTCTTCCCTGAGCATCCTGACCCCAGTCTGATCATAACGTCTTCAGGAGCTTATGGATCTGAACCATCCAGTACACTCCCAGTGCATCCGCTTGGGCATACAGAAAGTTTGTCATCCTGAGCTGGTGCTGCTGGCGCTCCCTCATGGGTCTTATGGGAGTGAATGTCTTTGCTCCTCGACTGGAGTGGGAGGTCAGCTGAAAACCCACTGCTGGTGATGGTCTGTTGGATTGCAGGGGCTCATTAAGATCTTGTCTCCTTTCTTATGGAGGCACTTTCCAGAGGACGGATTCTTCAGCAGTCCCTCCTAAAATAAACAGAACAGAAAAAGTTAAATAAGAATAGTTACTCGTCTGGATGGGGTAAAACTATCAGATCACAGGAATTTGAAATTAAACAAAGTTGACCTGAAAGTTTAACACCAAATAAAGCATTCAATATGCTGATATTCATATGCTCACCCTTTGCTTAGTGACCGGATTATTCAATTATTCATTCTAATATTATAATATAAATGTTTATATATGTTTTATAAAATGTGGGGACAGTAAGATTCTTAAATGTGTTTGAAAGAAGTCTCATTCATCGCTCCAAAAATATAACAAAAACAGTTATATGGTGAAATATTCCATTGATCCTTCAGAAAGCATTCTAATACGTGGATTTGGTGCTTAGGAAATATTTCGAAATTCTAAAAACAGCTTACATTTGTGGAAACATGTTCCATGTTTTTCACGTTTCTCTGATGAACAGAAAACTTCCAAAGAACAGCATTTGTTTAAAACAGAAATACAGGCTAAATTATAAATTTATTTACCATCACTTGATTAATTTAATGCATCCTTAATAAAATTATTAAATTTAAAATGCATAAAATCAAGATAAAAACTGAATAAATTGATAAACTTAAAATAAACGAGGACCTGACCACTCACTTTTGAACAGTTGCAACATTTCTAAACACATTTTTGGTGACATGACATCATTAGTGTTTGATCAAGTTCCTGCTAAAAGGGATTGCAACACACCATAAATAAAGAGGACAGATGTGGAATCTGATAACATATGGAAACATGCAAAAAAGAAGAAAGGCGAGTTGAGTAATTCATTTCTGTTCTGAGACGACACTTACTTCTGTGAACACCCATTCCTGTTGCGGAGTCAAACTGCTTCCTTTGCCCTTCAGTGTACAGAGCTCAATCTTCACTGGCTCTGGGTAAGGGGACGCGTGCAGGCAGAGCTGTTTTCCTATGTTATGCCTCAGCTCATTATGTGATGTATATTCAAAGTACTGAAAACAAACCCATCCATCAGCTTTGGATCAAGAAGAAAACGAGTCAAAATGCCCTCAAGAGCACCACCTTCTACTCTTAATATCAATGTGAATGAAACTGATGGTACAATACCTGATTGCCGCCCATGTTGTGACACACATACATAATCACAGGCTTTCCCCCATTGTTACTTTCTCCAACATCCAGACATTGCTGTGCTCCCCTATTCTTGAGCTATACACACACACAAATAAAAAAGATAAGCAGTTAGTCCCAGAATGCATTAAAAATGGCTCATCATCAAATGTTGCACTTACAGCTCCAAACTTCACAGGGGTAAGATCAGGGACAAAGGCTTCTGGGTAGACATTGGTAAGGTACCAAGAAAAGTTCTTGCACTGTAAGTTTTCTCTGAGTTTCAAACGGTCAGATATATCACCAAAGTTTTTCTACACAAACATACAGGAAACAAAAGTCATGCAGTTAATCATATGCTCTTTGCTTACACTTACAATAGATATACCGTAGAACCATAAACACCAGGTTAAATTGTTTTCTTAACCATCTGAAAGTGAAAGCAGTTCTTACATCTTTGGCCATTTTAGCTGCATTTTGGTTGCGTCGGTAGTAAATCAGCTTGTAGTCATCCATCCACACCTCAGCCAAGCGCACCTGGTTACGTGTAATGACCTCCGTACCTTTGGGAAAGGTGTGAGGACTCTTGGTGCGGAACACATGACCCACGACGGAGCAGGGGATTATCTCCAACTGTCCGCCACACTGCCACACCTGACAGAACAAAAACACACCCACGTTTCAACAGATCTCATTGTTACGGCTGCAGGTGAATTCTAAAGAGCTGGAACTGACCCTGAAAGACATCTCCACATTTTCTCCACCCCATATCTCCATTTTGTCATCGTAGGTCCCGATTTTCTCAAAATAGGCCTTAGATATAGAAAACAAACCACCGGCAAATGTTGGAGTTCTGAAAAACAAAGAACAGGACAAATACAGTTAGCAGGATTAGTAGCCAGATCCTATTAGGTTTCAACTATGTTCAGAGAAATCACTGGTATGCAAAAAAAGTTTATCTTCGTTTTAGTAGAAAAATACATTAATAGGGAAAAGGAAAAGTAAACCGAGGCTTTGCAAAAAGTTTATACACATGTAGAAACATACCTTGCAGATTATAAAGGCCAAGACTCGATACTTACGACACATAACTACTAGAACTATAATATATTATACCCTAAGAGGATATAACAGTGTTCATAATGTTACAAATCATCACACATGAAAAGCTAGAACCACAAACAAAAGCAAGCATAATTTCTACTATTACTAAAAGGCATTAGAAATGCATTATAATGCCCAAGAATAATTAATGGATTGTGAAAAAAAGACTTCATAACGTTACAGATACTGTGAAATGAATGTATGGAACATTCATTTCTCCCTATATTTGTTCACACAAATGGTTATTCTGAATTATCCAGATATTAATTCACCAGCTTGTTGCTGCAGCGGTCTTGAACAAATGCAGCAGAATTGCACATTTAAGATGCATGATGTCACATACGCATCTTATGTCACTAAATTTTTTGTATATACAGCACTTTCCCTTAGGCTGTTTAATTAGCTGAGGACATATAGCCTAATCTTAGTAATCTCTTAAGACTTGGCCATATAAACTCTGAGAAAGTGGTTCATTTGATACTCCGTGAAACCAGCCAAGTCATTTCATTCATGAAAATCGGATTGACAAATAACCTGGTGATGAATGAATGGTTTAAAAATTCCAAGCATTTCATGAACACACCACAGTGTGTAAAGGCAAAGTAACAAATCACAGTGAATGTCCAGCAGTGTTACATGTTTAGATGCAGCAGAATAACTTCGATCAAACAGAACAAATGTAAATCACATTTCATAACTTTGCATTACATGGTTCTCTGGAATTGCGATCGATACATTTTTCCATTTATTACATTTTCAGCAAGTAAACAAATAGGATAATGCACAGGTTATAAATAAATTGAATGTAATTGAATAAATTATTGATGTGTCAGTCACAACAACAACAGCAACAACATGAACACATAAAACTGTATTTGAGTAAGGTTAAATATGTAAATAAAACGTGTGACTTACTTTACTGGGTACGTCTCATCTTTGCGTTTAGCGTTCTCGTAATCTGGAATGCCCTCCCAGCCGAATGTGAGACTCCAGTCAAAGTTGCCTCTGTTATGAGCACGGGCAGACGCTACAGGCTTGTGGAACTGGAAAGTGTTTAAATCAATGGTTGTGATCTCAGGGCTCACCACGGCAGTGGGCTCCTCAACAATCCGAGCAAGGAGAGGCTCGAGCCAGCCATGAAAACACTCACCTGTAACAACAAAAACATGACAAAAGAGAAAAGAGGGGTCATAAATATGCTACTCAAGCACACATGCCAAGATGATTTCACCTATTTCAACCCTTTCATCATATACAAGGTTTCAGAAAACACTACACAGGTGTAACATGAGTTGCTAGGCCTCAATCCTGCCTAAAGTGGTTCAAAACGAACAAGATCAGCATCACATACAAGCCCTTTGACACAGCGCATAACTTTGCAAATTACATGAGTGCCAGGAGAAAAAAAGAATCATGGGAGGGACCATTTTAAGCTCAAGCTTGTGCACCTGAAGAGCAGGTTCCTGAAAAACTACTTTGCATATCCAGTCGCAAAAAATAACAAGGCTGATGGATGTTAAAGACGTGTTTACAGAAACTGGTCTGCTGTGTGACACAATGAAACTGGGCTGGGCAAGTCATGAAGAGTGATGACACATTACGTACAGTGAGCATCTAGGAAGGTGAGGATTTCTCCCTGAGCTTGGCTGGCTCCGAGAAGCCTCGCGGTGATGAGGCCCTTCCTCTCCGGCTGACGCACTACCTTCACGATCTTCAGTGACTTCACATACTCGTCCAGCTTCTCATGGAGGTGTTCTGCAACAACATACAGTGGGGAAATATTTATTTCATCCCCTGATATATCTGGATTATTTGTGGCTAATATTCTGTCTCCATCTGTTAAAATAAACCTATCGTTAAAAAAAATTATAGACCCTTAATTTCTTTGTAGGTGGGCAAACTTACAAAATCATATGGGGATCAAATAAAGACAGACATTAATGTAATGGGTGTTTGTTTTTTTTTCTCTCTGTAAAGTACCAATAATATCAGTATAACAATAATACATGGTTTGAGTTTTTTTATTTCCAGCAAGGGTATGTTAAATTGATAAACTGAAAGTAAATGCATAATGTTACAAAATATTTATTTCTCAAACAAATTTTACAAAAATGTACAATTTTTCAAATAATCCAGTTTGTTGAGCACCAAATCAGCATAACTGAATGATTTCTGAAGGCTGAAGTAATGGCTGCTGAACATTCAGCTTTGCCATCACAGAAATTTGATTTTAAAATAAATACATTTAAAATTTGTAATATTAAAAAAATGTTGCTTATTTGATAATTATTTAATAAATACATTTTTCATGTTAATATTTCACCACATTACTAGTTTACTGTATTTTTGATAAATACTTCAAGGATAAATGACTTACAACTTCAAATTTTTCTATGATAGAGCATAACATTAACAGTGTCAATTATCAAGTGCTCTCAACGTGGCATTTTTCAATTTCTAAAAACAGATTCAGAGCATGTTACTTCCTGTGGTGAGACTTCAAACAAACTAACACACTTCCTTTGTCTCGTCTCTTACAGCACTAACAAAGTACCTGAAACCAATGAGGAGATTAACAATCTAATGAGGAGAAAAACAAAGCTTTTACTTAAAAGTTTAATATTTCATTGCCAGTAAGTTTATATTAATATTTTAACTGGTTCTTTGATCTTTCAATTGTATGTTTGTGACATTTTTCATCCACCTGTAGATGCACTCATACAAGTGACATTCCACTAAATAAACTGTCTGCCACTGAGCCAAGAACATAGATTAAAACTACTTCTACAGTTGTGGTTAATTTTTAAAGCAGAAACTGATAAGGCCGGGCTCACCTGCCACGCTGGCGTCATCCACCAGTATGATTTCTTTGAGGAAGGCCGCCGGGGAGGTGTGTAAAACACTGTACACGGTGCGCAGAAGTGTTGACCATGCCTCGTTATGAAACACAATGATCACACTCGTGGTGGGGAGTGCAGGACAGCGGCGAAACCGTCGCTCAACACACCTATAAATGGATGCATGACAAAAAAAAATAATTATATATGCGTGTAGTATACACACACACACATACATAAAATGCGTTTCGTTCATTTCATACATTTCACTTCAGTTATTTTTCCCCAAATGAAAACATTTTTAATTTTTAGATTCAGTAAACAATAACCCTGACAAACATATGCACCTCAAAAAGTCAAAAGGTAATATTCTACGACAATCCTCAAAATACATGTTTAAACACTGTAATTAATTATCAGTATTATAAATGAGGACGCACGCAAATTGATTGAGGCCTGTTACTAAATACAGGGTTAAAATATAATAAAATTAAGAAGAGGAACATAGCACGTCAACCTATTGTTCAGTGATGCAATGGGTAAAGGTGTGATTAGAAACTGCCAAAGCAGCAAAAACAGTAAAGACTCTAATCTACAATGAGTGTTTGGGCAGCATTTATATGGTGTTAGCCCCAGACCTTAAGTCAACATATAAATCTGCACACTTATGTTTCTGTGTAAACAGATCAAACGAGTTAACGTAAATTAAAAGGCATCTAAAATGCAAGCAAACATCAGATCACATCCCGAGTCCTGCCTTATTTCAACCTATGAAGGGAATCATTATTATGGCGGAATGGTTGCGGAATTGAATGAATTGTTTGTATTCCAACATTTTCTCATGGTGCCAAACAATGTGCCCATTCTTACTCGTGTGGACGGGTGTCATCTCCAAGACTGCGGTGCAAGGAGATTCGGTCACTGGCAAACTGGTTAAAGCAGTGCCTGGTCATGCCCTCCTGTTTCTCCTTCTCCTCCGCCGCAGACATGCTGGCTTTCTGGAAGGCTGCGCCATTGGCTCCTGGTGCTTCAGGGTCCAGAGGAGGTCTCTCAATCCACGGTTTGAGATCGGCCAGAGAGTAGAAACCTGGGGGGCAGTTTTGGTCTGGGGTGGGCTGAACTCCCGCCGACGGGGGCTGCGGGGCTCCGATCTGGAAGGCAAAGTTATTAACCGCCCCACGGACCATCTCCAATACCCTCTCCTTTTTGTTAGAGAGATCTTGTAGCCAGGGATCCTGAAGCGAACCGCTGCCAACGTCCCTCTGGAGCACCACCAGAATGACCATAAAAAGTGTGCCCCCCAGAACAGTAAGCTTCAGGGGGGAGAAACGACGTCTCAGACGCATTCTGTTGGCCAATCTCGATCACCAAACTGTGAAAAGAGACCACAATGATCACTTATGAAGCAAAATTAGTTTATTTACACAAACTCCACAACAAAGCAAGCCATGCCCAACTCTTAATTAGCAAAGCAAGCCTGCGCTGTGGACTCTCAAACGGATCACAGCAACAGAGCAAACAAACCTCACCTGACAACAAACACCTGATCCTTCCTTCACCCTGTTGGATCCACGTGGCACACTCCCACTACACTTAATGGGTGGCGTTAGAAGCTTTGCATAAATACACTTCAAAACTGAGACACGTCGCCTGTGATCTGACTAACTGTACAGAAGAAAAACTGGATCTCACCAGCTGCTTGGAAGGAGTTTTAATGGTCAGGGCTAGCGCATTTTAAAGCACTATTATTCTTACATTTCAACCACAAGTAATTACTTTCAAAATAGGAAATGTCAGGACAATGGAACATATGGTGTTAAATGAATCAGTAACCTCAGGGTCCATGGAACCAGTCTATTTAAAAACATCTACATCACAGATCCCAAGACGAGTAATGGCCAACAGAGACAGACTTCTGCTATTTTTCTGCGTAGGTGTTCAGACTTACCCAAATCATTCAAACTAAAACTGGTTCTCCTGCATTGATATCGAGTCAGTTGAATGGTCATGAGCTTAAATGGCCATTATTATTAACCACAAGTCATGAAGTAACATATTGGGTAAACTGCATTTTTCCTAACTGAATAATGCGCTTCGAAAATTTCGCAAGCCCCAAGTACTTCCTTAAAGTTAAGACAAAAAAAAAATGACAACGTAACATGACAACTAAGCGAAACTTATCTGAATAGATGAGGAAGTGAGCGAAGGATGATGGTTACAATTTTTACAATGACACAAATTTTAACTTTTCACAGCCTTCTAGGGGCTTCGTTCTAAATAAATGACATAAATAAATGACATAAAAAAACGACAAACGAGCTTTTGTGTGTTAGAAAAGAGTAACCTATGCTATTACAAATCAAGATGAACCCCGCTCATATCAAGGAGTAAAAGAAGATACGCCGATGTTACTTTTTGTTTTCAAAAGACATGACGCAAAACACGTCGAAACAAATTTTATTACTTAAAACGAATTTTATGAAATCTTCAAAACTTACCTGTAATAATTTCAGTCAATCATGTGCCTCTCCCTGAGACAGATAGATACGCGGTTCCTCGTCTACCGAGACACCGTTTGTTTGAGCTGCGAGTCGATGGACTAATGTTGTTACTCTGTAACTTCGCGTTTTAGAGCTTTTTGGTTCAGTAAGCGCGCGACGGCTTCACGCGACCAGCAGCACTGGCCTCCCGGCTTCCCTTTGAACGCAACAGGTGCCATTCGTTCAAATGATTGAAGGTCGTCTGGGTCCTAAAGCCGGCTCTTCCGTCTAGTGATGATGCGGATTTGATTCATTTCAGTGATTCGAATCTGTTGAGTGTGTTCGTCAAAATGATTCATTCACGGATACTCTCTGATGTTTGCTGAACATCAGCAGGTAGCGCGATTTGTCTTTTAGTGAGCCTCTGAAGGATTCATTAACCGAGTCGTTTGTCCAAATCTGATAGTTTCATCACAAGCATCTTCTCACAAGTAAAAAGCAGACACGCTTCAAAAGTGAGATTCAATGAACATAATTAGTTCAATCCATGGAAGTAAATGAAAATGATTCACTCTAAAGATTCATTTAAAAAACAATTTTTTTTTTCGCTCAACAAATTCCTTAAATCTGGGATAACAGATTTTTTTCAGCCAAGTGAAAATTCTGCTAAACACGTAGGAAGATTTCAGTGTCGCTTTGCCTAAAATTGGATGACACTGATCACTCAATTAAGGATCAGATAAGGATGTGATAAGTTAACAAACCTCAACATATATAAATGATTAATTGGGATACAATTAAATTTAATGCCTCTTGTGTCGCGTAACTGTAACCGAATACAGATTTATTCAGACATTTGAGAAAGGCAGGCCAAGAGGAAATGAGGTCGGTACTCTTTTGTAGGAGAGAATCGTGATTACAAACTATCGACTGACACTGGCACTGCCGCTTACTTGAAGAAAAGACACCAAGCTGAGCACGAACAAAGAGAAGAGGCCATTAACACAACAATCACTAGACCCACTCTCACACAACAATGGCCTGTCTGTCTACCTGATAGCTTCGTTTTGAGGTATTAAATTCTCTGGATGTACATTATAAAGGTTGAAAATTAAAGGAAACAAATGGCACACTCCAAAGATGGAGCCCATACTATATTTATCACTTCACGTTATAGCCTACCTAATAGTATACGTTCAATACAATATCTAACATAAAATGAACCTACAGTAGCACAAAATTAGTAAAAAAAAAAAAGTTTTATTCAACTAATTTAAATGAATAAAAACGTTGTATGTTTCTGCACACCATTGTTACAGTTATGAATTTATGGTGAGAATATATACAATTTAGCTCGCCCTCCTGAGGTTGACAAATAGGATTTACTTCTTAATGTTGTTTTCACAAACCACTTTTTAAGAAAGGAATTTTAGATTTGATTTTATACCATATTTGTAGAAAGTACCTATATTTAACCTTCTTGTCCAGCTTATACTGACTCTGTCCTGTATGTCCACTTGCAATTAAAATGAGAAGAAATTAATGGATACAGATAACATTATGCTTAAATAAAACACCCAATTTACTGATTTGCCACCTTTTAATGAAAAAGGTCCATGTACCACAAACATATTTGAACTAAAAACCATATGTGCTTTTACGTCTATGAAAAAAAGTGAGAATGTTAAACACATGTACATTCATGTTGGGAAATTCATGTTGAGGACGGTGAAGGATGTTTCTTGCAACATAATCATCATGATGCATCTATATATTGGGAATTGTAAATTCCAGAATATGACAGCAATACTAACCTATGCATTTGATTGGTAATTGCATATATATATTTTTTAATGTTGACAAATGTGCAAGCATGACTAAAAGCGCTCATGAGGAAATGCTGAAATGAACAACTCTGCTTGTGCAGCAACCACTAAAACCCAACGGGCCTCCGTCAGGGCATTTACACACATTTACCAGGGACTTAAGACTAAACCGTTGCGGACCATACTGTGCTGGAATTATATGAGGTCTTAGTCATTTTTGTGTTAATTTTTTTTTATATACTGATTTATACATTAATGAATTAAGAGCTGAAATTTGTGTAACACTCAAATGAGAAGGAAATGACATCAGTTGACAACTGAACACATAAATGAAAAGAATTTATTCTAATTAGCACTTAATCTGGCAAAAAAAAGAAAAAAAAAAGAAGCAGCAGCTAATTTTCATTTTATAAACCTCACAGTGAGCTATTATGCCCTTTTAAAGATAACAGACACACATTTACACACCGTCCACACACATGAACAAATGACCAAGGAAAATGTGTCCGGTACCATTCTAGTCCTTCATTTACCTATGTGGACACAAATACTAAAAGGGAAAAACATGTTGATCACTCATAAATCATACAAACTATAAATACAAGTCACTTGTATTAGGATTCCTGTTTCGAAGGCCTTCAATGAAGACAGATGTTTTTTGCATTAGTGTTTATAATAGAATACAGTGTGGTAGAGAGTGACAAGGAGGCCAGAAAAGGAAAACCAGAGAAATGAATAACACTTGTTTGGACGTTTCAAACAGTTTGCCAGGCGTGTGTAGTGTTCCTATATCAAATACTTTGTTCTTTGGTCAGTTTCTTCTTGCTTCTTGACGCTTGCATATATAATCATTTTTTTATTTACATGGTTTAAAACCTGTCAAAATAAATAAAGAATTCAAATTTTGGTATGGAAGAAGTCTTTCCAACAACAACAACAAAAAAAAAAAAAAAAACACCAAACTTTCTTCAAAGTCTTCACCATCTAAGGCAACAGTCCTTCATTAAATCTTTTAGGTAGAGCATACCTCATTATTCCCAATAGGTGCATATATAAATACCACAAATGCCCACTAATGCTTGTGAGCTAGAGAACTTGAGTGAGTGGTTATATTTGGATCTGCTCAAATCCCATTCAGAGCCTTTTGTTGTAGTTCCTTCATTTCAGTGCGTTGAGAGGCATTTGGTCAGTGTTAACTGCAGACAGGACCACTGTTGAGGAAGTAAGTGGTCATATCTCCTTTCCCTTTCACTTTCACCAGTCCACGGCACTCCAGCTGGTAGCCCTTACTTTCTAGAACATGGTATAAGTCAGTGGTCACCTATAGGAAATAAAAAAAAATAAATCACGCACTGAATTCTAATCAGCCAAAAGCTAAAGATGAGGTGCAATTTCTACAGAACCAACGGGAAATGCCAAAATATAATAAGTTTTCAATTCAACTGTCAAATTGGTTGGATAAACTGATAGCCATGTCCCAAACTCAGCTGCTATGCCAGGCTGGTCGAGATACTCAAACAAAAAGAGCAGAGTCAGTGTTTACACTTTTCAGGAAAATCAGTTAACAAAATTATCCTTAATTCTACACATTTAACTGGAAAAGGAAGTAATTAGAAATTTCTGTTAATTTTACATTTCTCATTTCATTTTAAGCATTAACTAAGTAGCTACAAAGTAGGGCTGGACGATTAATCGAAAAGTAATCGAAACTGAAATTCACAACCTCTAACCGACATAATTTTCCAATGTTGGTTTTTTTTATCCTGTTAATACATCCCCCTTAAAAAGCATACTACCGCGTGTGTAGACACATGACTCTGCGCCGTCCAGTCAGTGGCATAAAAGCAAAACACGGAGGTGAACGCCGGTTCTACACATAGTGATGGCCTTGCGTCTTCAACTAAACTTTGTCAGTTGCATTTGTTTTATGGTTTGGACATTCAAGCGATTAGATGATCGGATGTGTATTATCATATCGAGCTACCATGTTCACGCTAGGGCAGTCAAAAAAAAAATTCTAATATTCATAGAATAAAAAAAAAAATCCACATTCGATCGCAGGAACTAGTCGTCAACACATTCCTGTGATTTATCACTAAAGTAGCTTAGCATCTCAAAACTTATTATAGCATTTTTTTTTACTTTTGAAGGCTATTTACAACCCACAGCTTCACAATAATATAGAGACGATATGACTAGTTCACTCACGCAATCACTCATACTGGTACTGTGCTAATTTATATTTATATGATCTTTATTTATCTCTTACACCGAGCAATAATCTGTAAGAAATGTTATGAACATAGATAAAATAACTGCTGATAGTGAGCTATGATGTCAGATCGCTCTTTCAATAGGAAAAAATATCTCACCTTTAATAGTCAATCATATTTACAGTGCAAACCTTGTCAGTGAACTATGAGGGCAAAAAAACAAAACAGAAACAAAATAATCGTTCATTAATCGTTATCGAGGTAAAAATGTTCAATTAATCGAGGTTTTGATTTTAGGCCATAATCGTCCAGCGCTACTAAAGTGTCACAAAACAGCTCTTGCAAACTGCAATTGCAGTCACATGAAGAGAGAGGGCAGCACCATCTTTATAAATACAATGTCGCACACAGTAACTGATGTATAGCGTTGCACTTTTGAAGAAGGAAATTAATGGGGGATACTAAGCTGTGTTTTATCAGAAAGAGTCTTGTATAAGCAAAGAGTTTATGATGTTGTGGTTACCTGGATACGATCAGGAACACCTGTGCTGTCCATGCGACTGGCCACATTCACGGTGTTGCCCCATATGTCATACTGAGGCTTTCTGGCTCCGATCACACCAGCAACCACTGGGCCAATGTTCAAACCTGTGATAAAAATACATTTGTCACTGTCTGCTCTAACAAACTCCCGAGCCTCTGAGTCTGCCAGCCAAATCATAAACAAGGTCTTTCCAACTAAAGTATATATATCGGGCAAAGTTCACAGTGAAGACCTACTTACCTATCTTCATCTGAAAGTTGTTGAATGAGTGTTCGTTGATGTACTTCATCTGTTCTCGTAGGCTCATGGCATAGTCAGCCAGAGCGAGAATGTGTGTGCGGCCCTCTTTGTCGTAAGTTGAGTCGTTCAATCCAGATGCTGCCATGTAAGTACTACCAATGGTTTTGATCTTCTCCAACTGCTTATATTTCTCTTCAGAAATGATCTATTAATAGTAAAAGGACATAAGATTTATAAAAGCTAGGTTCTACATGAAGGTGGTCACCCCTTTTGGTGGCAGCCATGTTTTAGTCTTGGTAACCTCCAATCTATAAAACGCATTTGGTCATGAATTAAACTTATCATGCAATGACGAATACTGTAACTTATAATACTATATTATAACTTATACTGTGGCATTGGTAACCAAAACATTTGCTTTTACTTTGAACTTTTGTCTTCACACCAGTAGGTGTCAGTAGAAAGCCAAAGACTACCGCAAAATCAAAAAGTCTTCTGAAATTCTGACATCACAAAAGTGACACAATGTTCTTACCTCATCGAAGTCAGCGATGATCTCGTTGAGCAGTCTCAGGCACTCCACACCCTCATTGTTGGCCTCCAGCTCAGTGTAAAACTCGGAGAAGTTGCTTATGGAGGCGAACATAACGGCCACACATTCACATGACTGATAGTAGAGCTCATCGTTTCGACGTTCTCGCGCGAGGAAGTGGGCAGCCACATCTTTGGGCAGGATGTTGTGAAGGAGCCGACGGTTGTAGGCCTGCAGCTCCTCCATCTCCTCTTTCTCTTCAGTGGCCTGGTGAAGAATGACAGCGAACAAGTCATCGACTATGCTGGGATCCTTCTGGAAATGTATTTTCGCTAAGTGATCGACTACACACCTGTAGCTTCCACAGGAAGTCAAGGCGTGCGGTGGACTCGACCTGCTGTGCGTGCAGATAGAGAGCCAGTACAAATACAGTGAGGATGACTGGAATCGACACCCTCAGAGACACTTTAGTCACCGTTTCCTGGCTATGTGGGAAAACAACAACACATAACAGATTGGAGTTTGTCAGAGACAGAGCGAAAAAAAAAAAAACATGATGATTAGTAGAGTACATTTTCTGTGTTTTATCTCATGTCTATGTCGTAAAACTCACAACTCTAATATATTTGAATATATACAGTGAATAGATTTTGAAATATGTTGGCAGAATTTAAAAGAGCAGACAAATACACACTACAAGCAAACCCTGGGATCTAATTTGTGCTTATATTCCTAAGTTATTTTTGCCTTCGAACGACCTCTCTTACAATGGTAGTACAAAATAAAGCATGACATAAACTCACCAATAATTTGTTTCATTGAAAGAATACCTGCGTAAAAACAGACAAATTTCCATTAGAGAACAACATGACCCAATAAAAATAAAAACCCATAAAAATAAAGGTCATTCACATTAAAAGGTTATGTGTACCACATTTGTGTCCCCATTTAATATATCGAAATCCGTTGACAGCGTAATATAAAAGTATTCTCATTTTAAATGCTACTACATTTTATAAGTAACTTCAGTCCAATTTGCATGTTAAAATGTTAAATATCAATAAAATATAATGTTTTAACTGTGAAATGTTTTTTTGGGCCTAAAAAAGTAAAAAAAAAAAAAAGTATTTATTTATTTATATATATATATATATATATATATATATATATATATATATATATATATATATATATATATATATATATATATGCTACAGAATACACTCCATTGTTTAAAGAGTTAAATATTAATATAAATATTAATTCATAAAGATTTAAATTAAATTAAAAAAAGTAACTAAAAAAAATCAATTAAAAATAGTGAGTAGTTCTCTTTTTCCTGTCAACATGGTTTCATTTTATTAAACATTTTATTAATATGGTGATATGCAACGGAGTATGTACTCTATATTGATGATGCTGTAGTTTTTTAGTCATTTTAGTATGATTGACCTAATACCATTGACTTACAAGATGACTTTTACATATCCACTCTATATGTTTGCAGAGAATAAGACTCACATTGCTTTGGCGGTGACCAGCAGGTCGGCGTTGTCTAGCAGCGTGACTAGAGGCCACTCCACCAGCAGCAGGAAGCTGACCTGGATGAAGAGCATGAGGACCAGCTTGCCTATACTGCTGATGTGCAGGAACACAGTGCAGCACAGCAGAGTCAGCAGCACACTGTATGTGAAATACTAGAAGCACAGGAGCAACACCATCATACTGTTAGCATGACAACAGGGGACAAATCATCAAGTTTCTAAATAAATCATTGCGTTTTTGCATAAGTTTGCTTTAAAAATATATATTATAATACAAAAATTGATGGTTCTCAGTGAGCAAGAAACTGTTCTGAGCATATATGTACAGTGCAGACATACATGTACAGACGGCCACACACTGACCTCGGGTAAAGGACACGCTGAAGGCTGCCCGAGACAGAAGATGAAGGAGTCCTCTACTAGTACAGTCAGATTATACAGCTGACACAGGGTGACCGAATCCGAAATATTCAACTGTCCAGCCACACATTTTAGCAGATCCTCCCGGTCACAGGTAAACTGACAGAGAAATTTAAGAAAAAATGTAAGAGTGGAAAACAATAGAAAAGGTGCACATTATGTGTTTACATAAAGGGGTCACGAACAGTAAGAACTTGGACCTTTGTTCACTTCATTTTACCGTGGATTCATTTCAAACAAGGCACAATTCGTTGCGGGTCTTTTTAGAAAGATTGAAACTAAAAGACACTGATGTGCTGACTATATTGGATCCGGCAGTAATGTCGCAACACACAAGTGTGTAAGTAACTGTTTTTATTACTTGGTCAATATTGCTTTGTCTCTTCTTGGTCTCGTCTGATATGTATTGAGTTACTTGTGTGTTTTTGACCTAAAATCACAGCAGGGTCCATTTTTTATGTAGGATGTAGGCTGTCAAACATATAAAACTGGTAGCCATCCTAGCAGTGGGCGTTTACTTCCGAGTCTACGTGGCACGTTTTCAGATTCAAAATGAGGAGTATATTAAATAGATTTTAATTCGCTGCTCATTTTCAACCTGGAAAATTTATGCAATCTTCCCCTGTTTAAATAAATCAACCAAAATGAATCAAAGTGACACTGAATTGAGCTTGAAAGCCCAGCTCAACTTGGGAAATTAGTGCTTATGCTAGTGTAGAATTACACCGACAAACAGGAAAAAGAAAAACTGACAAAGGATTTTTTTTTTCTTTCAGCCAGCAACAGACTCAGATCAAATTCCTACCATATTAACAAAGGCAGAGATGAAAAGAAGCACAATTGTAAAGACTCCGACGAGTGTGCTGTTGACACGGGACTGAACAATCCTCTTTGACACTGTCTGCAAGGTAACTGGGAAAAGCTGAAAGAAGGACAAAAATCATGTATAAATCGGAAAATCATTGATTGCACATCAGCTTTGTTTGATAAATGTAGTCTAGATTTCAGATGCATAAACGTTAAGGATCGAAGGAGGTAGTAACTGACCTTAACACAGGAGTAGATGGCACATATAAAGAGGACATGGGCGAGAATAATAAAGATGCTGATGAACATGCCCAGCATTAACGCTGTACTGCAAGACAAAACACAGGACACCATTTCACATACATAACAAATATATATCTTAACATTAAATCAAATTCATTATTATAAAGAATATTTCACCACTCACTGTGGAAATATGATGATTTGTATAAAAACAAGAAAGCAGAAGACGACGAGCGTACAGGCCACATAACCACCAAACCGATCATCCACCTTTTTTGAATACTAAAAGCACAACAATGTGTTACTGTAAGCGGTTCAGACATCTTTTTCCAGTACTCTGGAGTTTATAAATGTTGTGTCAGTGCTGTACAGTGTTAAGCACATTCTACAAGCTGTCTACGGACCTTTTTCTCCAGAAAAGGTGTTTGGAATGTGAGAAGGAACTTCTTGACGTGGTCTTTCCGGAGCTGGTCAATGCTGCGAGCGTCAATGGCACGTCCTAAAAACTCATCCACCTCGTCTTCAGGGTTCAGGGCCTCTTGGGCACAGCGGCTGGTGAGAGCAAAAAGGTTACATTACTGTAAAATGTTGTACTGCAAAAAAAAAAAAGTGATGGCATGAAATGTATATTTTACATTATATCTGTTTCTATCCTCATAATAAGCTACTGTTTTTGATCCATTATGAAAAAATAAGCATTAGTGGTGGCCAAACGTGCTTGAAACCTAATCTAGAGCATTTATTTTATGTTGGCTCTATTCGAAAGCGACTCACAGATTGTTAAAAACAGCCTGTGAAATCTAACCCGTGAGCCCCTTCAGAGCCAGAGAGAATGGATTTGTGTCCTAATAAAAGCAGAACTCACTTATCTTTGCTGGAGGCTTCATCTATGCCCTGAAAACAGACAGGTAGATTAGTTACAGTGGGCAGTGAAAACACAGTGGAAGTAGAAAAACACATTCTGGGTTTCCTCTCAGACCGCTCCGAAGCCAACCCCACAGAGCCACTGCCGCTTTAATTAACACTCAGGGACTTCAAATTACATTCAGAGCCAGACAGTGAGAACATGACAGAGACTAGGAATGGATCTTACACTGCAAATAATCATGATTCTTATTTTCCCGAAAAACAACTAAGCATTCTTAAAACACGATAAATTTACTTGCAAACATATCTGTCTAAAAATATAATAACATACTGTTAAGTTTATATTATATAATATATATATTAAAAATAGGCAGCGACTATTTGCACTAAGTGTAAATAGCGATAGAGGCTATTTACATAGTGCAAATAGCAATTAGATGCTATTTACACTAAGTGAAAATAGCATATTTTCTTAGCGATGGATGCTATTTATTCTTAAGTGTAAACTTTTTGATTGTATACTTAATTTTCATTGAAAAATGCTTTTCTGATGTGATTTGAAAATTGAAAAGGGAGAAAAAAGTTTGCCATAAGGCAGATTCGAACCGGCAGCGATCATGTGAAAATATGCACAACACACATTTTCCCATCTGTGCCACTGCAGCTGACAGTTATTGATTGTCTTTTGTAATTTTGACTAGTTGGTGGGCGGAGTTTGTGTACATAGCTTCTCTCAACAAGGCGGGCTGTTTGCACTTCGTGTAAATAGACACTACATTAAAGAATATAGTATAAATAAAGAAATACAGATAAAATGTTTAATTAACAGTGTATTTGCATACATAGTATTAAAAATAATATATTGAAATAAGATTTTAATTATGTTTTCTCACCCCAGTGACAGATTTTTTTCATAAGAACCTCATGAATTCAAAACAAAATGTTGCATTATTCATTTCAAGGACGTTTATGTATTTTTACACAAAAATATTGATTAAGAACTATATAAATTTACTTGCAAGGCAAAACTAAGATAATACATTGTATTTTAGTTTATAGTATACTTTCAATATATTATATATTATGTAAACACACATAAAATGTTTTACATGTTATTTTAAAGAATATTTGGAAGGTGTTTTAAACTAATAGAGTTTTTCAATTTTTTTAACACATATATTTTGTATGTTTCAAATAAAATTTATTAAATAATTTTTAATTCAAGGTTCCTCACCTTATTTTTAACCAAATTTTATTAATTCATAAAATGTTGTTTAATATAATTTTAAAGATGTTTTTACATGAAATAATGATAAAAAAAAATAGTATGCCCATGCACAGAATAACAGAAATCTACTGGAAAGCCAATTCATTCTCTACAAATAAAAGATCAATTTTAAATAATGATCTTTGTTCCTATTGTGCACTTGTTCTTTTTCTATTAACACTGTATGACGCAATATTTATTTATCACGCTGTTACTGTCCCTGCTTTTTTTGTGTGACCCTGATGGAAATCTGAAAAGTCATCGCCTAGAAAGAGGAAAAAGCAATTCACACATAGGCACTGCCAAGCTCCGGAGAAAATTGCTTCAATTACAACTTGTTGCTACACTGCACTATAAAGAAGTGCAGGGGAGATCAGACGGCGTGAGAGCGGATGGAGCGGACCTCACCATCTGTCTGAAGACTTTGGAATCTTTAGTCCTGGAGAAAGATCTGTCAGGAACCCACCGCGACGTCAGACCCTCTGAAGAGTTGGCTCTAGCACGCTGCATCTTAGCCATCATTGCTTTTTCCTCTTTCTGCAAGAAAATTTTGGCACAAGGACACACACAGGAAATTAAACCGTACTCCAGCAAACTCAAATAAATAGAAACTTTATTGATCCCCAAAGGGAAATTCATTAATTTGTATCAAGGCACAACAAAACACAGCCTTCACCTCCAAACATTATGCAACAGCACTGACGTTTTTGTATAAACAATGTCCATATGATTACATTTGACTGACCCTTTTTTGACTGCAGCCCAGGACAAAAAACGTCTCTATGTTGTTGTCTTTCAAGTATGCATTTCTCTCCCCTCCAAAACCTGGCTCCACTTCATAGTCACCATTTAAATACTGCAGTGTGGCTTTGGTGATGTGGATCCGCCTGTAAACATTCACAACACTTGTAGGAGTTTTGATACGAAAAGGAATATTTCACCAAATAAATGAAAACTTGCTGCAAATTTACTCACCCTAAAGCCATCCAAGACATAGATGAGTTTGTTTTTCATAGAAACAATTGTTAAAATGTAGCATTACATCACTTGCTGCAGAGAACGGGCGCCATCAGAATGAGAATACAAACAGCAGATAAAAACATAATAATTCACAAGTATAAATACGATCGCCTATTCCACAATAACACTTCTTCATGTGAACAAGCCCTTCCAAATCCACCAACATGTGTGTTTAGAAATATTTTAAAGGTGCAGTGTGTCATTTTTAGCGGCATCTAGCTAAAACCAACGGCTTAGTGCCCCGCTCACCCCTCCCTTTATAGAAGCTACGGTGGATGACACCGGTAAAGATGTCATCGGTAAAGAGAGCAGAGAGCAAGTCGATTTCTTTACAAAGGTAAATCAAGGACTTATATTTACTTAATTACTAAATAAATCAATGTTATTGACAGTGTTAATGTACTTGTTCATCATTGTGTCAGTGTTATATTTGCAAAACAATAAAGTGACAGAACGCGCTCTGTAGCAGTTTGTCCGTTTAGGGCCACTGTACAAACAAAATGGCGACTTCCATGTAAGGGGACCCGTGATGTAAGTAGATATAATTAGCTCAATCTAAGGTTATAAAAGCATAACGGTTCATTAAGAACTTTATACACCTCTGAAAACATAGTTATATATATTACATTGCATTTATGTAAATAGATCATTGTAAATCTATAGCTCAATTGGTAGAGCATTGTGCTATGGTTGGGGGTTCGATTCCCCGGGAACACATGATAGGTAAAAATTGATAACCTGAATGCACTGTAAGTCGCTTTGGATAAATGTGTCTGCTAAATGCATACATTTAACTTAATTTAAATATAACACATTGCACCTTTAAACTCTTTTTGCTTGTAAACAGTGCTTAATCTGTGAATAATTCCCTTCTGATTTGGACAAGCTGACTATTTTCACTGGAGAAAGCAATATTATGGATAGAGGACACTTATTTAAGACGAAAGTGAAGGCTTAAAGTTAAAATCGTATTAATGATGGATTTGTTTATTATAAACACTCAGCTTTTCACTTTTTCACATAAGATACTAAATGATGGAATAAAGTCAAGTGGACTGTTTGCACTCTCATTCTGACGGCACCCATTCACTACAGAGGATCCATTGGTGAGCAAGTGATGAAATGCTTCATTTCTCCAAATCTCAAAATACAAATGCATCTGCATTTTTGAAGGCCTGAGAGTGAACACATTTTAGGCAGATTTTCATGTTTGGGTGAACTACTCTAACCCAAATCTCTACATCTTTTATAGCCAACTTTGAACAGAAAAGGTATTACTGATCACATTTTTGATGAGTGGTGTTCACTTTTACCCTGCTTGACCTCCCGCCTCCATCTGGTTAGCCAGTGTGACATCGTTGGACCAGACATCAAACTGCCATTTGCGTAGGCCGAGCACCCCGCAGTGCACACGGCCGCTATGTATTCCCACGCGCATGTTCACGTTCACTCCTGTGACCTCTCGCACCAATCTGCACATGTAGCAACACGCATGCGTTTTAATTGAAAAATGTGTTGATGAGGAAGAGAGATCGATATAGAAAGTGATGTGAAGAACACGTACGAGATGGCCTCAATCATGTCCACTCCCATCTCCACACAGCAGTGTGCGTGATCTGCCCTTGCCTCCGGAAGTCCAGACACACAGTAATAACAGTCTCCCAGGATCTTGATCCGCAGACAGTGGTTTTCCTAAGAATTCAGACATAACACAGCACATTTATGCAACCAATATTGCGGAAATCCTCCCTAATCGGATGTTATGATGCTAAGCCTAACCATATAGTAAGTACATGCAGTTAATTAATATTACTCAGTACTTAAATGTATAATTACACTCTAACAAGGACACCTTAAAATAAAGTGTAACCACATTTAATTGTGCATGTTCATTGCCTATTTTTTTACATAAAGATTATATTTGCTGTCATCTCGCACTCACATAAAGCTGATCTTTAAAAACACTATTAAATAATCAATAACTATAATAAATGTAAACTGCAAATGTCAAAATAATTATCCATACTTTACATGACATGTTATGATAAACTTATGATTCACTTCTAGCATTTAAAACAACTGATTGTTAGCATGCTTTATTTAAAAAGAATTTAAACAAAGCTGTATAAACTTTATAAATATTATTTAGGCAAAAAGGCACATTGATTTATTCATTCGTGTATGCACAACAAATGGTATACATTTTATTATTGCCATTTTAAAAGTTACTATTTATTAGCTTGTTAATACTAACCACAGAACTTGGCACGTTGTTAGTGGTTAGACTGTAAAAATTACTTTGCAATGAGTTTTTTTACTTGACTTTTTTCCAAGTAAAACATCAAAATTTTTAAAACAATATAAATTATATTAGAATAATTTACCTGGTTTTAAACTTGTTTATATTTGAAGTGAAAAATCTGTTATATATCTACTGATACTACTACTATCAGTTTAACTCATTAACACTCAGTAACACTTAAAATGAATTCATGTTGTCCACTTACCCAAGCCAATTTATCAAAGCGAGCAAAAAGCTCATTCAGGGTCATCACAAGCTCCTGAGCCGTGCACTGAGATGCCAAACTGGTGAAGCCCTCGATGTCCGCAAACAGGATACTGTTGCGTGAACAGACAGAGAAAATGAGGTCAATAATCACCAAGCACCTTGTCTGGGTCACTGAAGTTGGTTTTATGGGCTAACCGAGAAAAAACATTGATTCAGTTCACTTTCTGAATAGAGGGTGGCCACTCTCAATTCTTCAGTCTATCCTTCAATTAGAAAAAGCACGACTCGGCTGGTGTCCTTAAAGGCTTCCTAGCCATGAGGAGGATAGATGGTCATCAACTACAATTTAAGACCTGACAGAATGGACACACGGTACAGGCGCATTATCGTGCAACAACAGATGGCACTGCTGCCTTCATAAATGGCTGATAAAATTCACAACATTTGGAAAGCAGGATCCCGACACAGTCTGTGACATTTAGCATTTGCACACATCCAGATGCTTTGAGCTGGCTAGGATTATGCAGGACAACATGTGGTATTCCACACGCTCCAAACTTGTAACAGAATTACTAAAGTTGATTACATGTCATTTCACGCAACTTGCTGTTAATTGACTGCGTAACTTCTGCTACAACATAACAAGCAGCCATAACCCAACTTGACCCTCAGAGAAGAGGAAAAAAAAAGAAAAGACAGAAAAGTCACGTCTCAAGGACTAGCGAGTACGCTAATCTGCGTTTAAGCATTCAGCATCGCTTCAGCCTTGGGAAAGATAACCTTAAGCGGTATCTGTGTCTAATGTGTCTGTGTTTTATCCAGACTTGTCGCCGGCTTCAATCACGTGGAGCCTGAGTGTTATAACACTGCCGGTTCTCATACTGGAGGTGTGAGGACAACATTGGCACCCGTATCTGTATGACACCATGTGCTGGTCTTGGCATTTGTGTACCTGACGTTGTCATGCTTCTGGATGTAGATCTTGTGGAACATCATATCCTCTTTCTTAGCGTTGATGTCCGCCTTCATCTCCATGGCGACGTGCCTTGGCAACACAGAGAGCAGCAGGCGCTCCTGGATCAGGTTTGAGATGACACCAGTGAGCATGTGTACACATACACGGATATGTGGAGAGTAATAACGTTTGGTTTTTTGTGATAAACTTTCAAGATTTTAGGGGATTAAATACTCAAACATAGATATGCACAATACATATGTATGCAGATATCTATCTATCTACACATGTATGTATACGTATGAAAATAAAGTTTTTCTTTTTATACACACACACACACACATACAAGCACAAGCTCACACGTCTGAGGAGCCATACAAGCCATAATTCATTCCGGCACTCTCACACACTTACATTCTCCATTCATATACATACATTTTTGCTTTCACACACTTACATTCTCCATTCATATACATACATTTCTACTCTCACACACACGCACACACACACACATTATCCTTTCACATGCATATATATATATAAATATATATATAATGTTTGTATGTCTGAAGAAAATATGAGTATGTAAGAGAGGAATGTATGTATGTGTGTGAGAGAGAGAGTATAGTGGAAACGGAAGGCAGGGTAGGCGCGATCAGGGTCACTAGGACAGGTCTTGATCTGCATGACTGAGGCGGCCGCAGAAGTATTTCAGCAAGCTATTTATTTTAATATTTTTTTCATTCATAATATTACATAGTGAAAAGGTTACATGGCCTCGTCTATTGAGCGAGTTGTGATTGAGGATGCGGGCTCAGCCGCAGTCGTGTTGCCAGACACGCATATTATATGTGCATATGGATTATTAATTCTTTAAAAAAATCTTAATTTAGGAAGTAAATAAAGTGGGAGGTTGCAAGTTTGGGACAGCAATATCTTAATATTAAAAATATAAAATAAATGAAATAAAATGTATGCATTTAGCAGACGCTTTTATCCACATTGCATTCAAGCTAACAATTTTCTCCTGACATGTGTTCCCTGGGATTCAAACCCCCAACCTTGCGCTTGCTATCGCAATGTGATACCACTTGAGCTACAAGATTTGGAAGCAGAAATGCTAAAATAGTATTTTAGCATACTTTTTTTATCTTTATATAGATAGACAGAGAGAGAGAGAGACTTTTCACTAAATTTTACAATCACTGGACACTTATATCTAGCCAATGCAATATTTCACACTAGAAGAAACTTATATTAAATGTCAAATATCTATCTATCTATATACATATACATACATATATATATATACACATATATATATATATACACATACACACACACACACACACATACACACATATATATATATATATATTTTACTATAAGACTATATGTGAAAACAAATCTCTAGGACTAGAATAACATTTTTCAAGACTTGCTTTTATAGTCATATTGCTATTATTAACTTGACACAATGTTTAAAAGCTTTGTGTCTGGCTGAAGCAGTGGCGCTTTAAAGGAGGAATTTAAAGTTGTAACTTTCTCACCCGGTTTTACTAAGAGCTAAAGCACAGCATGTTATCAGCATGCTTCATGCACATTCATGAGGTAAACAAGTGTCAGGCGGGTAGGTGTGTTTGTTTACTCAAGAGCTTGCCAACCTGCTGCTGGTTCTCTCTCTGAAGGTGTATTCTGGCTTGGATGTATCCTCTGGTCTCCTTGAAGGCCTGTCTCTGAGACACCTCTGCTGGGTAGTGTGTGCAGATGCCAATGATGTTGGTGCACAGGAAAATCATCGCATTGGCACATAACTGCACAGAGAATATGAGAAGAGGAATCAAATGAGGAATTTTGGATGTGAGATGTGAGTTAAGCTTGACTATTTTTGTTTGCAATCCATGGTAGAGATCACCACAGGTCTCACTTTGCTTTAAAGGTGGGCGTAGACATGATTTTTTTTAGCTGAATTTTGGATGAATTTTATAGACTTGGTTCATGATTATTATCCAGGCCATTTAAGTTCAATTAAAGTTGTACTTTCATAACACACGTGGTTTTCTGACTAACATATTAATTGACTATGGTCTGGATAAATCAAATGAAATATTTTTTAATAAATTGAATACAATTATTTAATAGTAAAATACAAAATTGTTATTTTGTATTTTACTATGTTAATATTTTAAAAATATTATGGTAATATTTTTTCCATATTTTAAATAATTAATTAAAATTTTAGATTTTGATGGGACTTGATTTCTGTGTATGTTAACCACACACACACACAACATATAAAGAAACAAAGAAACATCTGTTTGGCGTATAAAAAGATAGACTCAGTCAGCCAATAGTTAATCTTTTCCAGTTCAGAGGGAAACCAAGAAAGATTTATGTCTTTCTAATTTAACCATGTTTGGCTCCATATCACAAACATTTTTGGACTTATTTAATGGCAAAAAGGTGACTCGTGTCTTAAATGTCCTCACTTATTAACTTCAATCCACTTAATCTATGAGCATCTATCAGGAATAAACACGAAACAGCCATGAACTTCACAGAGTTGGGGTGAGGTACTGAGGGCTGTCAGCATTCAAGCTAAAATCAATCATACGAAATTTCAGGGATTTATAAGAAAAGAAATTCGAACTCCAACAGAGTGTGGAAAGATTCTGTATCAAAAGACATACTGCATGAATCAAGTTGCTTCCCAACGCCTGGCAATCCATATCTCTGAAAAGCGAACAGTGGAAAAAAGTTTTTGTCCAGAAGTAAAAGTCAAAACACTTCATCCCTCTTTCCTCCAGCAACAGCCAGTTTCCTGCACGTTTATCAGCGCGAAAAAGAAATATTGATTCTTACGAACCAATCACTGAAGCTGCTTATCATTTTCAATCATTATTCAGCATTTCAGTGCCATCAGCAGTGGACATTTAAACAAACACAACACAAAGTGCACAGAAATGGCCCACACAGCTGAAGACCAATGAATGTAATAGTATAAGGTGCTAGGGCTACTTTCTACTGTAATATGAAAAGCATCCAGTAACCAGCTTTGTGTTTCAGGTCTTTTATCTCTAGATCACTACAAGTATCTGGGCATTAGATGGTATGCGGTCGAACCTGTGTGTTTAAGAGAAATGAAGATGGTTTGCAGTTTTACTGCAAATGGTTTCTGAGAATTGCGCAATGGGTATATTAAAGAAGGCAAGTTAATCTTACAAGAACATTTGCAGGTCACGTCACAACAAATGATAGACTATTTTAAGACCATTAAACACATGTCTCCACCATTTATTAAATGCTAATTCCTGATGCTTGAGTTCTGCTTCATGTGAACAAAGCTCCAGAGATTATGTCATGTCCTCGCTCTTCCTGGTATCCTGATGTTATCGGGTTTACATGGTCATAACGTGAGTTGAAATATTGAATATGGCAGTGAACACACAAAGTCAATATGTGATTATCACATGTAAGAGTACTCTTCTACAATCCACAACCCCAAGCAAACAGTAATCATTTTCTTTCAGTCAGAAGCAGTTTGCCTGAGAGAATTTGTTGAGGGCCATTTCTCTGAAACGAGCGTTTTCTTCTTTGGCGAAGAGGAACGGTCTTTATTTATCCACTTGACAAGAAATGGCACGGCAGAGCTTCAGAAAAATAGCTCCACTCCCTCTTTCAAGTGCCCCTAGAGTGAATGTGAAAACATCTTCAGATTTTAGAGTTCAGGGAGAAAAGCCAGGCCCATCAGGCATCCATTTGCTCTGATGGTTTGCGTAATATTAGCATTAAGGTGGGTTGTGTGGTCCATTAGCACGAGTTTTCCGAAACTAGAAAAGGCAGGACTCGTTAACACCAACGGTCCAAACCACAGAGCTGATTAAACATGGAAAATGTTGGGATGTGGCCACAAACACGACAGATTGCTAATTCTCCATGTGTGGCCACACTAGTCAAGCAAAGTACTACTAGAATATTTGATTCCTCTTTGATCAATCTCCCACAGAATTCCTCACATTCCTCATTATGTGAAAACTGCGATATTTTTTCAGAATATTCATCAATTTGATGAATAAAATTCAAAAGAACAACATTTTTTGACCAAAAACACCATCAACAGTTAGCACTAGTATAAACTGCAACAAGCCCCAGTTTTATTTGTGTACCATCCAATAAGCAGCAGCCCCCTCAATTCATCTACATCACACAGACTGAGAGCAGATCATATCAGTAAATTTAAAAAAAGCGGTTGACATTTGAGCTGACAGATCTGACAGAACAAATGTCACATGCTTTTACCTCACAGCAAAACTGATTAAATGAGACTGTCAGATCATTCACTGAACAGTGCGCGCGCGCGCGTGTGTGTGTGTGTGTGTGAGAGACAATGAGTCACACATGGAGCAGTCGGCCTCTGTGTTAGATGACTGTGTTTAGAAATGTCATCGAATAAAGACACTGCTGTTTTAATAAATCCTCATAATAAAGCTGACCTGAACTGACAAGCATAAAGCCAAACCAGACTTTCCAAATCCACATGAACATGTGAAACCTTCTCTTACACTTGAGAGTAAGAATTTGTATACAGTACACACAATTTCTGCATTTGTCCCATAACATACCGCTCACAGTGTTGTTGACACACATTGTATGGAGCAGGGCTGGTGTGGCAAGAGTGAGGGATGATGGGATTTTATTCTTTAACAGGGACTCTTCCTATCAAAGAGTCTAAACATTGTCTTATAAGGTGGTAAACCAAACTTCCTTCTGCTTATATAGCAGAATTTAGCTGTGCCACAAGGTTAGCAAATGTGAAGGAAATACAGGAAAGTTTGAGAAACAGAAAGAAATCTAGACTAACAATAGAAATATTTATACTCCGTGTGTGTTCAAGAGAAGCTCTTGCCATCTCCTCTGAATGATGCAGATATATTTCACTGGCTATGAAGTTATTACATGTTTCATTACAATGAAATAATGACGGCATTTAGGATTTAAACGTGCTGTGGGCTCACATGATTCAGGACAAGAGCAGAAACACATCCAGATGTTGTTGCTGTCTTGGCAACCGCAAGTTGAAAACATCAAGTTATATGGGGAGTGGTGTCACTTCCAGACGATTAACTTTGTCAAACATGACTTGCGCTAGGGTGGATTTCCTCTCAGTTCACTTTGTCACTTTGTTGGAACAAAGGAAGTAATGAAGAAGGGAAGAAATGAAAAATAAATAACGAAAAAAAATGGAAGAAAAAAAAGAGCAAAAAGGAAGGGGAATTTTTTTTTTCTTTGTTAAATTGTTTTAGTTTCTCCAATCAATTGTCTTCTCGATCGAGCAGCTATAACGTTAACAATGAGCTGCTCCTAACAATGTACACACTCCGAAAATTATAGTAAGGTATAGTAAGGTATTTTGGGCTGAAACTTAAGACACACTCTGGGGACACCCAAGACCAATATTACATCTTCTAAAAAAAAAAGGGGGGGGGGCAAAATGGGTGCTCTTTAAAATAATAAATGTGTTTTTTAATGAATTTCCATTAATGAAGGAAGGCACAAAGAAAAGTAAAGAAATGGAGAGGAAAGGAAAGGAAGAAAATTTTAAAGATTAAAATAAAGAGTGAAATCAAGGAAGATAGGAAGACAAGTGAAAAAGCAAAGGAAACTAAAGGGAAGGAAAGAAATGGAATGGAAAAAGTAACAGAAAGAAAAAGAAAAAGAAAGATTGGGACTTGGACTTTGGTCTTTTTTGGCACTGATCTAAGTTATAGTTTGGGCCAAGATAAAATTGGTCTCAGCTGAGCAGTGAAAAATGACACCAAACACAAAGGGCTCAGCTAATCTGGACCAAGGCCATGCAATACATAAATAAAGAAATACTTCTGAAACATGATTTTAGAACATAAATGCATTTCTCTCAGAGACGAAGGGAGATTTTCAAAACAAAGCCATATGCTAATGGCCCTCTTCATCAAACATCTTCCCTAATAGGATAATCTGGAAAACAATCATTTGGAGAATTCAATTTTTTTTTTTTTAAGAACCCCACCCATATAGCAGCTCAGTCCTGACACAATACCACAAAGCTTCCTCAAGGAAGAACGTGATGTGTTGTCATTCAGTGCTGTGAGCTAAAGACTCCTGAAAGCCCTCGAGCTATAGAGACCCTCAACACGCTCTCAGAGACAGAAACACTGATTACCAGCTCTTGACCTCCTTCTATGACATCTCAGCACTCCAAATGCCTCACTAGAGCCATTTCACACTAGACACGTGTGAACTGCTTTCGCTTACACAAGTGGACATGGACATAACACTTAAACATTGAATGGTAGGTTTTTAGTTGTGTGTTTTAGATTTATGTGCTGTCATCTTCCTCATGATTTGCCTGATTTGTCTGATATTGAATCTAATGCACAAAACATACAGTGGGACACAGCTACTCTGATTCCCAAAAGAATGGGCTAGTTCTTTCAGTGAAAACAATAAAATCAATCATTTTAAATGCTACAAGTCAATTTAGGCATACCAACAGTATTACTTAAAAGCATGAACAATGCATATACATTTTTGGGAACTGCTAAAGAGTTTCATATAACAGTGTTATCAAATTATTAATGCAACATGACTCCTCAGGGTCGCCTACATCAGGAATCTTTTAGATGCCATGAATCCTTTCTTGTGCAAGAGACCACCATCCAAAAATGTCAAATATTTTAATGTAAAAACACCTAATTTATACTATGAAACATTTACAATATAATTAATAAATAAATATGTAAAATATTATTTAAAATATCAGTTTCAGTTTTGTTCACAGTAGTACTGTACTGATGTATTGTTTGTTTGTTTATTTTAAATGTCTTAAAATATTATGTGAAAAATATTGAACATTGCTTTTTTCGCTCAATAAAAACATTTTTGTGTATATAAATTGTATTTTATTATTTTAATATTTGTTATTATAATATATTTTTATTAGTTATTAAAAAAATGTTTAATTTACTTATTAAATTAAATGTTTTGGTTTTTTTTTATTAATTTTGAAAAACTGTATTTCTCTAAACTTCTCCACAGTCCTCTATAGCCCTTACGGCTTATGAACCAATGGGGGGGTCCCAGAAAGATTTCAGCGAAGCCCTGACTCACACTGCAACTAATTTTGTGTGACTAATTCTGCAAACTGATTCAGTGTGAATACACCTCCTAAGTGAAGAGGATCGAATGACACGGCGCTAACCTAAAAAATACTCTTAAAGGGATAGTTACAACAATAGGCAATGAAAATTGTCTTCACATTGTCACTCTCATGTCATTCCAACTGAAATTTAAGAGGTTATTTAATGGAACTAATAGCTCACCATTTTCACTGTATGGAAAAAAGCTGCTTGGCATCTTTTTTGTTTCACAGAAGAAACATTTTCTCTACCAAAATAACATGAGGGGGAGTAATCTATGACAGATACCTCATTTTTTTGGTGAACTATTTCTTTAAAATTTCTTAACCATTCCGTGGGTCAAAATCCACAGAAACCCTGTATATATATATAGCTGCTATACCATAAGGATCAACTCTTTATCTTCCAGTTCTGATCTCAGGAGCCATTGCACAGAGCAAACAAACAATATCAGAGAGAATTAGAGCAGGAGGAGTGGTGGAGAATGAGGGAGAAAGAAAAAATAGAGGAGGCAGAACATCTAAATGAATAGAGATAAGTAGGCAAAACAGTCAGTTTCTGGGAAGTCGCCGTCAAGCGAAAGCTCTGGTTTCACAGGGCTGTTACATAAGAAAGCCAAAGCCCTACTCGCACTGGAACTCGGCCCAGAAACGTAACGTTATATACACACATATATGTGCAGGACCTTATGCTAAGATTCAGTTAATGGTCCACTGAGGCCTAGATCCAGAATTTAATCATTATGTTTATTTGAAGGGAATGTCGGATGCTGCTAGTGTGTTTGCAGCATGAATGAGAAGGCTTTTAAGGTTTAAGCGAAGAAAATTCCTGGAAAGGCAAACTTATAAAAACATCTCTGACCTCAGATGGACTTGTATATCTACTGAGGTCTCATCCCAACGGCACACAAAAACAGGCATATGAAATGCAACTTTACTACCGGGCTTTTTAAGCTACCATTTATGGCAAATAAATTGTCGTTTATAAGGATTTAAAGTCCACTCATAAACATTTGAAAAAGCATTTGTTGTGCAAGCAAAATGAGGTAAAGGTTAAAGTTTGCTCCCTCTTAAGACAAATGTAGGCAGGAATATGAAGCCCATATGCAGGTCATGTTAAATCAAAGGCATTTCCTCTAGGTTCTACTAAGGGACGGTTTATTTCTTTATCATTCATAACAGTTTGAGGCCCCGGGCCCCTGATAAATTACCATGTCAGCCTGAAGAAAGAGCAAATTTACAAATAGGCCACAGAGTCAGTCATGTGATTCCAGACTATGAAAAGTGCCCTCAGTATGGCAAAAGATGCATTCGCCTATTATAGCATGATAATTATCAAAAAAAAACAAAAAAAAAACAGCTGCGAATTAGACATATTCAGCGATAGTACAATAGGCTTGATGCCTTTCAGGACATATGACAGCTGTATACAAATGATCCCAAACAGAAAGCCAAAGAAAAACAAACTAGGATCCAAACAAATCCACAAATTAGGACTGACCCAAAAAGCTTCAGTGTGTGAGACGGGAAACTGGAGCTAGTTTTGTTTACGCCTAATAGTTCAAGGAAACGTTCTCCCAAAAAATTGTATTCTGTCATTATTTACTCACCCTCATGCTGTAATGTTTTAGAGTGGCACACAAGGAAGACATTTCATAAAAGTGCACACAATAATGTTATGATGCTAAAGTTACTAATTTTTTGTGTTGTTTTTTTTTTCACATTTAGTTAAGATGAAATAGTATACAAGTTTAATATTGGCCATGACCTGAAAATAAATCATTGGTTAACACCACCTTCCAACTGTTTGGGATGAGTAAATAAATAAACGGAAAGAAATTAATTGTAATAAACTGAATGAAATAAAAATGTTTCTTGAGCACCAAATTAGCATTTTAGAATGATTTGTGAAGGATCATGCGTCACTGAAGACATGAGTAAATGCTGCTGAAAATTCAGCTTTACCATCTCAGGAATAAACTACATTTTTAACTATTTAAAAATAGAAAACTGAAATTTTAATATTTGTATTTTTTATGACGTAAATGAACATGAGGTACTTCTTTCAAAAAAACAGTAGAATCTATCAGCCAGAGTGCAAGTTCTTCCCAAATTTCACAGTTACATGAATCAGTTATATTATTATACAATTCAGCCCGTGGTTACTTTAAACTGTCATCAATTTTAAGATCTTTAAAATTCTCTTTTGATCTGATGAATAGATAATAACTTCGAGCTTATAACAACATAAGGAAAAGTCAATAGCTCAATTTAATTTTGGGTTGACGGAAAGTTCATGACGAAAACACATAAAAAATAGACATGTTGATGTTACATCTGAAGTCAAAAAATTAAATAAATGTGTTCCTCATTTTTATTCTACGCACTATACTGTACTAAAGTGCTCCAGGACTACACTGAGCTTGTCTGTCAGAAGCACACAAGGTCAGACGATCACAGTGACGGGCACGTGACAGCCGCCTCCGCCTCTTCCTCCTCCTCCTCCTCCTCCCGGCATGGACATTATGCATTGTTTACATAAATACACCGAGAAACTGGTTTAAGAGAAAGTTCTCACAGGGAAGCGCCATGTTACTGAGAGACTTCAAAACACCTTGTCAGGATTTTTTTATCGTTATGATGAACTTGGAAAAGGCAAAATGACAATGGGTAGAGCTTGACAAATTCAAGTCGAACAGCAAACACACAAATACACAAGTAATTCAAAATAAAAATGGCAGGAAAGTGAAGCCATCCTAATCTAAGGATTATAGAGTCTGAGCTCTAAGCAGTTCAAGTCACAGAATCTGAGCTTGGTGGTCGTGATGACAATTGCTGTGGTAAATCATGCAATTTTCTGCAAGCAAATGAGCCAAATGCAATGCCACACTGCTCTAAAATCCACCTAAAGAGTCCTTTTAGAGTCCTAAGTTCTCCAATGCACAGCAAAAGCACTCAGGTCACCACAATGGCCTGAATCCAAAAAAAGACGTCCTGAAATCCCACAAAACATCAATTGGTCCCTGTGCAATGAAACATACACTGAAAGAGACAGACCTAAAAGGTACAAAGGTGGAAAACGTAGAGGAGACGAAGAAGAGTGGAAATCAATAGTTTCCTCAGACGAAAAAGACAAGAATAAGAGACAACACTTTAAAAGCACATCAATACTTGAATAATCTGAGATGATTAGATTTAGATGTCAAAGGAGTGCGAAAATAAACTTGATAAATCATCGTAACAGTCCCCATTCTCTAATTATACAAGGATTTAATCACTCGTGTCGTTAAAAACCTGTAGGACTTGTGAAACGCAAAAGAAGAGATTCTGAGAGCTGTGCAGGCTGCTCTTTTCCATGAAAGAACAAAGAAAAGAATGACAGCAAAGCAGCATAAAGTATCATAAACATGGTCAACTTGGCTGTATAATTGAATCCAAATGATAGCTTTGAATGAGATTTTGAATTATGAATTACTTTTGTCCTTTATTGTATGCATTTTTTCAGTTTTAAAGTGAGAAGGCATAGAGAACTCAATGGCCTTTGCATAGGAGAGTTTTTTTTTTTTTGGGGGGGGGGGGGGGGTAAACTTTGGTGAAATGTTATGACTCACCATATTATTCTCTGCTTAGTTTGATTTTCTAAGCCTTTTCCAGATTTTGTCTCATAAAATCAGAAAATCACACACACACACACACACACACACACACACACACACACACAGTGTGAACACTAGAGAAAAGGGCGAAAAAGAACCACAGCCTGTGTACCACGTTGATTAAAGTTTACCGGCATTATTGGAATCCTAATACATGACATTTGGCCGTCACAGTGCTAAAACCCAGTATTTGTTCTGAGTGAGAAAACCCCGGTCATTAGGAAACCACATAGAGTTTCTGCTACACTATTACAGGCCTTTTAAGGGTCCGCCATTGAAATGTTATTATTAGCCATGCTATTATTATTACCTTTATCATCACATGCATATCGAGTGCAACATTGCACTTATCATTAAATTCTGATTAGTCTGGCATGGTGGTCACACCGCTGAGAGCAAAGCAAGCGCTAATCTTAAGATTAGCCGAAGTTTTGACTGATCGCACTGCAGGCAAAACAGCTCTTGGTACTATGATTTTGAGACTTGTGTTTGTTAGCTGTGCACTTTATGTCAATGTTGTTAGGCATCTCTTAAGTGAAATTTGATTTTAAAAGACTGAAGATGAGAATCATAATAAATTGAGTGATTCTCAATCAAATTCCAATTAGACATTGCTGCTCCTTAAAGTGACGTTCACCCAAAAAATTCCTTACCCTCATGTTGTTATAAACCTTTCTTTCTTCAGGGGAACACAAAAGAAGATATTTTGAAGAATGTTGCAACTGCTTTTATTTATAAAATGAAAGTCAGTGGGATTCAAAATAACACTGGACCTCACTGACCTCAATGGGGGAAAAAAGGGACATCAAAAATTATTTTGTGATCCAGAAAGAAAGTTATGTGAGTTTGGAATGACATGAGGACAAGTAAATAAAATATATTTTTTTTCATTTCAAAACGTGTCGAATGTGACCTTCATTGTTTGCAGTAATAAAATGAAATAAAATAAAAAATTAAATGGACATATTTTTTTTCTTAATTTAAATAAATAAAAAATAATTTGAGAATTTAAAAAGCTTTTTTTAAAAAAAAACAAAAAAAACAACAACATCCAAATATAATAAAGAAATTTAAAAATTTAAAAAATAAAGAATAATAAATTTACTTACTTTTTATATATAGAATAAAGCATTTTCTAAATGAAAGCTGAAGGTTATACAATTATTATATCAGACATTAGAGCGCTGACAACTAGTGAGACAAAATCATTCCAACACTCTTCAAACACTGCCATTTGATTCTCCTCTAGCAGCACATTTGTTTCATCATTCAGAAACCACACGCCTATAGACCAGCACTGAGCTCATGAGTGTATCTGAACACATGCATTCTTCATCAACAAATGCATTGTTCTTAAGACCTTGATGTACTGTTAAAACTTGTGATACTCAAACACACAAGTGCAGTTATCTGTCTCTCTGCTGCCGTGGAATGACCATCAATCCATCTCTAACTCATCTCCAAACAACTCCTAGCATTGTACAAACAGGTTTTTCCCCCTGAGCTAGCTATCATACATGCTATGGGCATCTGGCTAAAACTGCTCTTTTCTGTTATAACAACACAATAACAGGTATTAAATTGACGTATGCTAACAAAAACTGATTTTAGAACAATTTCACAGAGTATAAAGTCAGAGTATAAATATTAACGTTTATTTTCATCACCATGAATTTCCCTGGAATTTTGCTTGAATCAGTTTTCAGGGATCAATGAAGCCCATATATTTAGTGTATCCGGCTATGCATTAGTTAATTTAGCTACTATACACAAGCGTGTAACCAGGTCTTGGGCTAAAAATAACACATTCAGCTTGGTGTCTCTGAAAAAGGTGTTACATTTATGTCTCTAATTTGCTGGTCTCTTCATGAGCCTAGTTTAACCCCATGGGACAAGGTTGGAACAAAAGCCACAGAACAGGTGCGCTCATAGACTGGAGTCACAGAGTGCCTGTGAAATCACAGTGTCTGCCGCCTCTCTATATGACAACCAAAAAACTTGCATCTCGGGACATAAACAGTCCCACGCCGGCCAATAAGCAGTCCGAGCAGGTGACCAAACATATTTTCCATTTGAACAGTGAGCTTGGCTTTACATTTATATCCATAATAAGCTGCAAGTTGGCAGTTCTTCATAATGTGACTTTTTATTTTTTTTTATTTACCATGTCTGGGAATTGAGTGAATAAATGCAAACATGCATCACATGTCAAAGCCAAAATTCAGGACATAAACAGTCCCACACCTGCCAATAAGCAGTTGGACCAAGTGACCAAACATAGTTTCCATTTGAACATTGTCCTCTGCCTTACATTTGTATCCATAAACCGCTGCAAGTGTGCAATTGTCCATAATGTGACTTTTTTTTTTATTTAATTAACGTAAAATCATTTTTTTTACTTTATCAATTGTATTTTATATATATATTGGAAAATTAATAAATTGTGAAAACTGAGCATTACATACCAAATCCAAAACTTAATGCTTTTATTATTTAGTTTTAGAATAACATTTTCCAAAAGCCTGTGTGGCCTAATTAATGTCATCGCATAAGAAAAGCTGCATATATCGCAGTCATAACATTTTGATAAAAAAAAAAAAAAAACGGTTACAAAGATTTTCTTTTTTTTTTTGAAAATATTTATTCATGTACAATACGACTAGGTTGAAATATGCAGTCAATGTCACCATTTTAAGTACTTTTTGCCTTGCCTAGTTCATTTAAAAGGTCTTGTGATGTTGTTGTTTTTTTACTAAATATTATATACATTAAGCACAAAATATTATGTGTAATCTCTCATTTATTAAGGTTTAAGTGGATTTCATAGCAGTATAGCAATGCATTTGGCCCATTCACTTGAAGAAAACTGCTTGATTTGTCTTATAATTGTCTTGAATTGCCTTATATTTACTTTATATAAAAACCATAATAATTATAAAAGACATTTTTAGATGAGCTACAGTATGGCACACCTCAGGACATAACAACTTTCCAAAAGACCTTCATCAATTACCAAGATCTACACAGCAAAATCTATGAACTACCTTCCCTCCCTGCACTCAGCCCAGAACTTTAAGAGAGCAGCAGTATGGAGCTTTTCACCCACACAGCGGCATGCCATGCACATAAAGCCTCTGCGGCTTCCACGACTGAGGGCCATCTCATGAGCCCCGTTGTGAAAAGGGAATTCGTGACTACAAGTGAGTAAGAGAGACAGACAGAGAGAGCAAGAGAAAGAAAGGCCTGGACTGGCTGTCTCTTTTCAGCCCAGCACTTCAGTCCAGTGTGGTTTCATTCTGTCGATCCCCAGCCATTCCTGTCACCACATTCCGCCCCACACCACCCCATCAGTGTGTATCTTCACAAAGACAGCTATTGTCCCGCTGGTGATCGCCCACTGACCTGCTCTATCTGCACTGCACTGCTGGTCATCTCGGAGGGACACGCAAACAGCACAGCAAGAAGGAGTGAGGGGTTGTGAGAGGGATGGTGGACAGACAGAATGGAGAAGGCATAGAGATAAAGGGAATGACCAGTAGATGAGCTTTCTGGGGTATAGCTGCATTTCCCAGATTTGCCTGTTTGGTCAAAGCATATAGAAGAGAACTATGTGCTTATCCATACTAGTCATCCAGCAGCTAACAAGTGAAAGCTTTATCTAGACTGGTTAGGGCACTGGTGATGGATTTAGGATGAATTTAGACACACAACTTCTGTTTTGAGAGAGGGTTTGAACATGTCACATTTTAGCATGCACTACTTTCAACACCCCAAAACAGAGTATAAAATAATAATACATATCAAGACGACTTCAAATCACCTGCTGGTAATTAAATTCCCATTATTAAACATAATCCAAAGGTATTCATTTTTTGTGATGTCTGTGATACACTGGGAGGAAAAAACGGTGTATAAATTGCTAGTATATTTCACAAACAAACACTAAGAAATGGCAAGTGACACATTGAATTAAACATGAAATTTTTAAGTAGAAATACTGAAATAAGTATAACTATAAGCAAGCATAGAGGCATTACTTGCTTGCTCTTTGCAAGAGAGCATTTATATAAGACACTAAGCAGCCACACAACCAATGGACTTCCTGCATTGATTGCCCACAGGGCTGGAACCTATCCCAAATGTCTATGACGAGAATCTACAAGTACATGCTCCAGGCCATGGCCTGAGTCAATCAGCAGCCATTATCCCAATCCATTTCCTATCATGCTGAGTGCCAAGTAGAGAGCCCACAGCCCAGCTGTCTAAGGAACAAACACGCAAAAGCCAAAGCTCACTGAACCAGTATTAACAGAGTCAGCACTAGATCACATCGAACGTGGAGCTGACACAATAGACGCATTCTAGGCCCTGCATGGAAACACTGCATGTTAAATGCATCATATTAAGAGCAGTGAAGGACTAAGCAAAGCTGGAAAGTCATGCCAGGCATTCCTTTACAAGTACTGAAACAATCAAAACTTTCAAACAATAACCAATTATTCACTGAACTCTGTGACTCCAAAGAATTTGGAGAAGTGAAAGATTGTGCCTTCAACTGATCAGTTACTTGGCGCTTATTCTCCACCGCTGTGGCATTGCGACATGTGGTGTAAATAATGTGCAGTTCTTTTCTTCAGAGAGTTCTACTGCAAGAAAACGGATACCAAAAAAAATACAAATCTCATGCTGGACATTTTCCTGTATATTAAAGGAATAATTTACCCACAATAAATATTCTGTCTTTATTATCTCACCCTCATGCTGTTTTAAAATTCATATGCTGTTATTATTTTCTGTAAAACATTTTTTTTAATGCATTTTTACACAGAGCAAAACTAACAAGCTCAAAAAGGACAAAAACATCAAGAAATTGTATATGCAAGTGAAGCTCCCCTCTAATTCTCAGTAGAGAAAAAAAGTAGCATCCTATTTAGTAGCCGTATTTACACAGTGTCAAAACTGTAAAAAGAAAATAAATAAATACAGCATATAAATAAATAATAGGAAATATGCAAGCTTTGAGGAAGAGCAATCAGTAAATAATAAATAATTATAACTATTTTTAAAATTAATAATAATTTAATTATCACATTTGGGCCTGTTTTTCATTCATAAGGCTTCAGAATACTTGGAATATCATGCATAAGTCATATGGAGCACTTTAATGGTGCATTTATGGTCTTTTTTTTTTGTCCTTTTTGGAGCTTGATATACATACAAAAACAACAGCATACAACAGGTTTAGAACAACAGGAGGTAAGTAAATATTTGTGTGTAATATTTCTCTATTCATTTTAATTGTATCAGAAGCATACACATACCTGTTTAGTAAGGAAGTAATCCTCAAGGTTGAGTCTCCATGCCATAATCATATGTATGGTGGACAGCACAGCTCCAGTGATCACAGCTGCTCTCATTCGCACCGGCAGCAGTGTGTAGATGATGTAGATGAAGAACACCGTCCACCATATCCCTTCAGACACATTGGGAGGATCCACCATCAACAAGCCAAATACCTGCACCACCACTAACACCGCCATGACCAAATAGCTCACGATCCACATGTAGTCCTGGTGGAAGCCGTTTCTGTTGCACACCACCATCAAGGCTAAGAACAGCCCCATGGCTACGGAGAGCACTGAGGCAAACGCCACATCTGGTGGACCTTGGACGCAGTGGAACGCCAGCATAACCCCGCAAACCACAACAAGAACCCCCATGAGCATCATAAGAGAGCTCTGGTTGAGCCTGAAGAAGTACCGTTGATACAGTCGCTCGAGCTTGGCCGACTTAAACTTCTTGGACTGAAAAACGTGAGCCAGACGCAACAAGCAAGTCAAAAAACACCTGTCGGGACCCTTTCTCTCCTCTCCGCTGCCATCGATGTCCTCGCCATCTTTCGGTTGCCTCGTCTCAGGATCTTCAAAAGCCAGGTCCACGGCTCTCAGACCCACATCACCCTTCCTGCCATAATGGTCTTCCTGCCAAACGCAGCGTGTGCTGAAGTTGCTGCTGGTGGCGCCCCCTGCTGCACGGGAGTAGTGTTGGGAAGGGGGCTCCATAGACTCGGGGTCCCGTAGACAGCTCATGTAGCGTGGGTTGCACAGGGACGAGTCCCTTTTACGCCTCGACTTCCTGCCATTGCGCTCACCCCACGCCGTCTTATGGTTGTCCACTCTTGCAGCTTTAAAGCCATTGACCCAAGACATTCTAAAAGTAAAAAGAAGGTCCATAAGAACAGAAAACCTCCTTAAAAACAAGTCAATAAGCATATATTATGTCATTTATTTATTTAATTAGTGAAAGAATTCCCATGCTTGTCCTTCTAAACTCCTACATAACTGCAATTTATATTTGCCTACACAATTAGTTTCAAGCATTTGTTGTTCCTGTAGCTCAAGTGGTAGAGCATTGCGTTACCAGCGCAAGGTTGTGGGTTCGATTCCCAGGGAACACATGTTAGGTAAAAAATGTTAGCCTGAATGTACTGTAAGTCACTTTGGATAAAAGCGTATGCTAAATGCATTTAAGCATGACATTTAGATCGACAGGTTTTTAGAATCATGAGAAACAAAGTCGGCAAACTGTGTTTAAACTTCTAACTGGTAGCATATTTACTCAGTTGTTGTTTAGCTGTTGTTTTGAAAGTTGTTTAGTGAGGTCGACTTACCTGTGCGGCTTCCCCTTTGTGTGGTGGCACTGTTCTTTTTAGCAAGGCACTGCATTTACTCTAGTGTAGAGAGCTAATATTACCAGCATTTTTCTGAGCACAGGATTTGTCAAGTTCCACGACACCCACTTTAGCACAGGGTCAACAGAAAATCCTCGTATAGCACCAAGATCTCTGCATCTCTCAGCCACCGGAGTCTGCTGGTACAATACAAATAGAGCACATGCAGTATGAGTGAAGCGTGAAAATAAAAAAGGCACAAGACAAACCTCTCTGAGATTATTAGTGTTTGATTACCGCTAATAGCTGTTGCTGAATACGCGGTTGACATTAATATGTGTTTATTCATGTTTATGCCTCAATAGGTTAGTAAAGAGTATTGATTTCAAGCTGTAATTAACCAGCGATTCTGCTTTCTCAGAAATGTTAGTTCACATAAGAGCAGATCAAAAGAGTTGAAAGTAAAATAAGAGGAAATTCTCTATAGCTAGAATTGACTGATGCTGAAAGCGTCCAATCAATCTCACAGTAAACCTATGAAAGAACAAGGAAAAAAAGTGCATCACAAATACAAAGACTTAATCTGACTGTCCAAATGCCTAGGACTTTCAAAGCTAACCACAAAAACATGGTGTTTTAAGACAGGAACGTTTTCCCAAAATATAAACACGGGCCAGTTTCTAGCTTGCTGTCTGACAACAAAGGACTTATACGTGTGCACATAAACCAACGCTCTGTAATTCAGATGAAATTGTCCATGCTTCCCCAAATTTGCTCAGATGAGTCACCACTTTACCTCATGTCAGCTGCATTAGTGACTTCAAATGATTTTTTTAAGGGCTAACTGTCTGGAAATGAAATAAGATGTGTCCAACTTCAACTTAACTTTGAAATACAGATTTTAACCACAATTACATCAAAGCGTTTTAGAATGCAAATAATATAAAAAATATATATATTTTTTCCATTTTTTCCAACTACACACAAACACACACACACACACACACATACATATATATATATAAATATAAAATAACAGTACCAACAGAACAGAAGTAATGTAATATAAATTATAAATGTATCTACCAAAGAGTACCAAATAAAACATCACGACCCATGCAGCCTAGAGTTACTGAGGGAGATCAGATGGTAAACTGTCAAATTAGAAATGTCTTCGTGTACGACGAAGATGTAAGTGCAGTCATCAAAAGAACTAAATACTTGTGGATTGGAAACAACTGACAAGCTTTTGCTGAAATCCTATGGATGTTTTGCCTGACAGGTCTTCGAGCCAGTCACGAGACTGAAAACTGTTACAATGTGTACAAAGGCTTTGTAAAGCCTTTTTTTATCATGCCAGTAAAGCTACTGGAATCTCAATTAATCAGCTGACTTTTCTAAATAGGATACACATCTCAACCACAGAACGTCTCTGTTAATGGTGTGTAAACCCTGAATTCTGTTTTAAAATATTGCCCTGGTCACACTGAGCCAATATTTATTCTGATGACTTTTGTGTGACTGATCACGCTGTAGCTAACAAAATGCTTTTTCTGTCCAGATTTAATAATAACTGACACTTCAAATCAACATTTCAATTTCAACTTTTACTAAATGTAGTCTTTAATAATGTCTAAAAAATATATCTATGAATAACCTGATACAAGTAACATGCTTTATGTCTTACGTAAGTCTCTCTGCAGCAAACGGTTTATATGTATTTATATATAGGGCTATTCAGCCATTTAGAGGTTACACCTTGATATTGCAGAAGATAAGTGGTACATAATTTAGAATAGGGCTGCACGATAAATCGTATGCGATATTTAATGTGCAACTTATAAGTAAAGCCGGTTCTGTAATAAACGGTAAATCTCCATCACCTGTGAGATTTCACATGGAGCAGCATTTACTACAAATAGCTGTTGTCCAATGACAACCTGGGCAAAACATGCGCAATATATCATTGTGGTTTTGCGCAGTTAGTCAATGAAGAAAGTGCACCACGGACATTACAGTGGAACGCTAACGGCTTAAAGAAAAAAATGCAAAAACATTATTGAGCTAAAAATCACAAAAGCACAACTATATATTTATTCTTATATATTGCTGTCTTCATTCATTTATATGATCATCTATAAGTGTTTGGGATTTTTAATATTAGAAATCTATTTAAAATCCAACCAACGCAGCCCCGCCCCCAGATAAAATATATTCTCTCAGCAATGGCTAGGCTAAATACTGACACACCTAGTGGTCAAAAGCAAAAGCAAATTTAATAGGTCATTATTATTAAATTGCAGACAAAGATTTTGGATCATTAGGTTCTCTTTTAAGTTTGATGCGGAATGGGTGCGGTTATGGGACCCAACCTCATTTTCTTTCATAGGGTCCATAATTGCTAGTGGCATTCCTGTATATATATATATATAAAATGTGCAGCATTGCGTACACACAATTTATACATTGTCTTTCTAATTCATTACAATTTACTAGTCAAATGTGTTAGTTCTGAAAAACCTAATAGAAATGTTGACAGTTCCAAGCTAAACACTTTCTCTAAAGCATATTTTTAGCCCACAGTCTTGCAGAAAAAAAAAATTGTGGAATAAAAACCATCTACATGTCAAAAAAAGAAATTTCAAAATTCTTCTCCCCTTTAATGCGCAAGCTTGAAAGGCAAAATGTGTATTATTGATCAAAATCAAACACAGCTATCTAAATAAAGTTACGGTGGTCTGTGGGAAACACTGGCTGGTTTTTCCTTCATGGATCCCACTCTAGAGACATTGTGGCTTCACATTCGATTGCAAGCACTAATTTCACTTGGCAGGAAGATTCAACCATTCATTCAGTACTGACATGAGAAAGAAAGTAAGGGATGAGAAAACGATTAACTTGCTGCAGTAAAACTACAAATAGTAATGTCTGAAAAAACCTTTACTTTAACACCTCACACACAAACATTCATACAAAAACAGAGAGATATGATAAATTAAGTCAGTGTATCCTACTTAGAATGTGTCTATACCATGAGAGTCTACAACTGAAAGACAAGACAATCTCATGACCTATCCAGTGCAATGGATGATTTGGTCACACTACATTAAAATGCTGCCACAGTCGCTAAACAAGTAATCACCATAAACAAACTCTGAAACATAGAGAATGTGTCTGGTTTCTAGTGCAGAGCATTATAGAGCACCTTTACAGTAAGGTTAGTGAAAGCGCAACATACCTGATCGTGAAGAGACTGTTCTTAAAAGACAAACGCAGCTACATATCCTTACTTTACTGTAAATTCGCTTTCATCAACGACTGCTGCAACCAGAATATGTTGCCCGAGGTTCTTACGCCGCTGCTAACAAGCCCCACAACACACTGCAAAACAAGGACACATTTCAAGAGTAAGCGAAAACACATCCGTAGGACAAGAAGCACTCACCGAAAGCCCCCATGAATCAGCAGCGCAACGTGCTTCAATCGCGAAATCACGAAGAGGAACTGTCGCTTGACCGAGAGAGTGTTAAACTGCGAGTGATTGACTGGGCGATGGTTACATTCTCGCGCACGCTGCTGATACAGTCACGTTCGTCCTCATGCTTCTTCACGCGCTGCTACTATCCACTGAAGTCTGGAGTCCCCCTAGAGGTACAGCCTCTCCGGTCGTGTGTGTGTGTGTGTGTGTGTGTGTGTGTGTGTGTTTGGTTTTTGCCTACATTGTGGGGAGCAAATATCTCCACCAAGACAGTAAAACCAAGTAAATTTTTGATGTTGTGGTGACCGGCCCAAATACCACGAGGGTAGGATTAATAAACATGCTAAATAGAAATGACAACGTAGAAATTACAGGAAAAGGCTTCCATGTAGGGGTAGGGATATTGTTAGACATAGGTGTTAGTTCAGAGTAGAAAGTCTAAGTCTGCAAGATTGAATTGAGAATTTTGCATATGGATTTTAAAAAGTATAATAATAATAATTATATATTATATAACTTAATAAATATAACTTACTATATATATATATATATATATATATATATATATATAGTAAGTTATATTTGTATGATTCAAATAAGTGTGATTTTCACAATAAATAAAAGATAACATCTTGTTTTAATTTTTTTAAATGTCCAAAAATTTAAAAATACTTACACTTTACATAATGCCATTACTGTGTTGCATTTCTAAGTCCTGTGAGGTGCAAACTATTTCTGTTGCTATTAGCAATAGAAATGTGTTCATAGTTCATGATGTTTGTCCAGTTTTGGTGTTTGTACAAATTGTACATTAACTGTATAGACATACCAGTGCATTTAAAAAAATAATAATATTGTGAAAAAGTTTTTGTTGTTATAAGTGAAAGTGAAACTTTAATATATTCTAGAATCATGACAAGTGAAACATTTCAAAAGTTGTTTTTATTATTGTTATTATTATTATTATTGATTATTAGAGCTTACAGCTCATGGAAGTAAAAAATCTCAAAATATTAGAATATTTACATTTGAGTTTCATTAAATGACCATCCCTACAGTATAAATTCCTGCTGACTTGGCAATAGTCCAGAAGACAATCATTGACACCCTCCACAAAGAGCATAAGTCACAGAAGGTCATTTCTGAAAGAGGTGGCTGTTTTCAGAGTGCTGTAACTAAGCATATTAAATGCAAAGTTGACTGTAAGGAAGAAACTGGGAAGGTAAAGGTGCACAAGCAACAATGATGACCGCAAGCTTCAGAGCAAAGTCAAGCAAAGCCGATTCAAACAATTGGAGTGAACTGAAGCTGGAGTCAGTGCATCAAGAGTCTCCACATTCATACATTTTCAGGAAAAGGCTACCACCCACTTCTGAAACAGAAACAATGTCAGAAGCATCTTACCTGGGCTAAGGAGAAAAAGAACTGGACTGTTGCTCAGTGGTCCAAAGTCCTCTTTTGAGATAAAAGTAAATTTTGCATTTAATTTGGAAATCAAGTTCTGGAATCTGGAGGATGACTGGAGATGCAGAGAATCCAAGCTGCTTGAAGTTCAGTGTGAAGTTCCCGAAGTCAGTGATTATTTGTGTGCCATGGTGTCTGCTGGTGTTGCTCCATTGTGTTTGATCAAGTCCAAAGTCAATGCAGCCATCTATCAGGAGGTTTTGTAACACTTTTTGCTTCCATCGACAGGCTTCATGGAGATGCTGGTTTTCTTTTACAGCAGGACTTTAGCACCTGCCCACAGTGCCAAAACTACTTCCAAGTGGTTTGCTGACCATGATATTACTGTGATTGACTGGCCAGCCAACATGCCTGACCTGAACCCCATATGGAATCTATGGGATTTTTTCAAGAGAAAGATGAGAAACAGTCGATCCAACAATACAGACGAGCTGAAGGCTCAGTAGTGCCTCAGCGTTTTTCACAGGCTAATCGCTTCCATGCCACACATCACTGATGCTGGAGTTTGTGCTAAAGGAGCCACAACCAAGTATTGAGTGCATGAATGAACTTTTTTGTTTTTTTTACTGATCTCAGGAAATATTTTGAATTTTGATATACTGGATTTTTGTCTTTCATAAAGAGAAAACTCTAATAGTCAAAATTAAAACAAACAAATACATATAATGAATCTAGAATATATATATATATATATATATATATATATATATATATATATATATATATATATATATATATATATATATATATATAAGTAATAATTATAAGGCCAGCTGAAGTGCTCATAAGTGAAATGTGCACTAGTTGGAAAATATAGGCAAAAATGTTCCGCCTCAAATCTAAGGTCAACTGGTTTCTTTTTCAGGTTATAAGTTTAGAGGTAAAGGCTACAGTAAACCAGCAATATAAATAAATAAACATTGCGTATATAAGAGGTCATCACTAATGTAGCTTCTAAGTTTTCTACTGGATGTGTTTGTGCTAAAACAGGTGAGGGAATATCACACATATGGGATGTTTCACACATTCCCCCTGCTGACACTAAAGATGTTTAATTGCTTCATGTTGTGTAAACACACACTACCAGCCACAGGTTTGGACACACTTGACTGACTTCAAGGTTCTCATGAATAAATAAATTAAAAAATACTGTAGGATATCATTTTGTTTGTATATGAATTCCTTCAAGAATGTATAATTTTAAATAAAATATGTAATAATAAATATTCTTTCTTATGAAAGAAAAGCGGACAACAGGTGTTCAGCATGATATTCATTTAATACTGTTTAAAAGTTGACTTGAGAAGCCAAGTGTATGCAGAGCTACAATCTAGGTAAAGGGTGGCTATGTTTATGAAGCTAAAATCGAAGTAGTTGGAATTTGTGTTTTTATATTGTAAGGTTAAAAATAGTACAAATAAAGAATGAGTAGGTGTGTCCCAACGGTTGACTGGTGGTGTATGTTTTTCATCAGAATAATTACATGACAGTACATGACAAGCAGACTACCTTTTAAAGTGGTTGTTCTGGACAGTGTTTTCTTTCTGTTTTGCTTTGTGAAGCTCCTTTGTGAGGCTTGCCTGAGGATTCAACGCTGATTAAAACAATATGTGCTTGTCCATGCTTATGTGTGTGTGACTGGTTAGTGGCCCCACTATGCAAATAAAGCTTTATTTGTTCTGCTTACAGAACACATAACCTTTGAGTGCAGTTTGGTCTCCTTGTCAGAGCTGATGCTTTAGGGTTTTATCTGTTTTTACTGAGGCAGATTTCACACATCAAATACCACTTTCAAGTTAACGTGATTCATTTACAACCATAAGCTTATTTTTTTTAATCGGACTCATAAACAGACAATAGTCAAATATAAACACATTTATTTTTCCCCCCTGATTGTGGGAAACCTTTTGCACTGACAACAACCAGATGTTGAAAAATCTATTTACTACCCAAGTTTTCATTTACAATACAGATTTTCATGATTTAAATGAAAACTACCACCTTTTGTGAGAGGGTCTGACCATCCAACAATCAAATAAACATGTACCAGGCTTCCTACAGTAATGGAAAAATGGAAATATCCAGGAAATACAGATTTGCCGGCCTGGGAAACATGCAGATTATTTTCTTTACATGGCATTTTTATAGTAAATATGCCTTTCTCCTTATTTTCCGTGTTTACATGTTAAAATTCAGTAGGCAACATTTGAAGTGGATCAAATAAGTTCATCAGAGTTGTCCTAAGATAAGAACGCATTTTGGTTTTAGGTTTAAGGACAACATTGATAAAGGTTTTGATCCACTTAAAGTGTTGACTAGTGTATAATAATGCTATTGAATAATATAATATAATTTTGTGAGTGAAATCTATGTAGGATAAGAATTGCTTGGTCAAAAGATGAGGGAAACTTAAAATATATTGTTCCTCAGTGTCCTATGACATTACAAGTACAAAATGATAAGACAGATAACAATAATTAGAGACAAAGTCCAAAATGTGTAAAATCATTCTAATACTCTGCAATATAAACATATGATAAAACTAAAAAAAAAAAACCACTCTGCATGTTTGAATGTGCAAATACTCCAAAATGTCACTTTAAATAAACACTTCCTCCCATAACAGTAAAGTAGCAACCACCCAGCTCAATAACTGCTCACACAAACACACACCACTTTACCTTTCAAATAAACCTTTAGCCCACTTTTACAACAAGAATGAAAATATTTTCAAATATGAACTTTGAGTTATAGGAGCTGGGCTTGGGCCTTCCACACCAGCTCCCACACTAGTTTCCCTGCACTTTATTTTCCTCTGACTCCTGCTTCAAGCACATTTACCTTCTGCAAGCCTGTGTTCTGACTCGATTCTGTCTGAAGTTTTAATTTCCTGTCTTAAATCTTCAGCAGCCCCAAGCAAAGCATGGAATTGGAGGTCAGAGGAAAAACTACACTTGTCTTTCTACAGATTCTATCGATGACAAAACATCAGCTTTAAAATAGTCTTATTCCAGTGTTTTATGTGTAGTTTGTCTCTGTTTTGCTTCAGTAGTCTAGTTGACATTTAATGGATTTGTCCTATAATAACCACACATCTTATCACATGCCTCCTCTCACCCAGTTGTGCTGCTATTAAATAGTCAATGGTTGTCTCTTACTGTTGATTTTTCCAATAATTAATGCCACACTGTGATAGCACACTATGTTCATCCAACAATATTTTACATCTATAAAGATGATAAATCGGCATTCCATGGGGAAAATGCAGCAAAGGGAATGCAGTTTAATTTAGCAGATCTGATAATACATCATTATTAAATTTAACAGGAAACAAAACTTTTATAATAAAGTTATAGACTTATACCACATTGAATAATACATGGCATTTTTAAGGCAGAACATATGAAGTAGTATTTATTGTAGAACTTCAATAATCTTTGTTTCATTTTCCACCTTTTTTTTATTTTTATTTATTTATTTATTTTTACATTTTTTGCAGTGTACTGCCATCTAGGGGTTAATAAAAATCCTACAGCTTCCCCATTTAGATTACTAAAACTTCAGATTTGTCGAAATTCACTATATAATTATTATTTACAGTTTGCTCCTCTCAGGTTAAACGTAGTGTGTTTTATACATAAGTAGGATTGGATTCATTTAACCGATTCATTTTTTTTTTCATAATTTGATTGAGTGCTTGCGAATTTGATTTGAGTTTTCCCACAAGTTTCATGAAGCCTTTATTCGAGAAGCACAAACAAATAATAGTACAGAGTTTGAGGTTATTACTTATATGCAAATAAATAAATAAATGAAATGGCTCTCCATTTAATTCTAATAATTAATCTATATCGATTTTATGTCGTATTAATTGCACATTTGCAGTGTTTTAAAATGTTCGCCAGAGGGCAGCAATAACTAAATCTTCCCTGGTGTTCATGGCGTCATGAAAAATCCGTTCTCGCTTACCCTGATTTCATTAAAAGAGAGTTTTCCTCACATAATACAGTATGTTCCAAATGTGCACAAATCTCATCTATTATGTTTTAGGAACATGACATTCTGTACATATTACAAAATATGTAAATATGTAAAATATATGTAGGCTGCAGGATTTATTTTATTTTATTTTTGTCATACAAATCCACCTGAAAATTGGTAAGAGGAATAGAGTGTGTATGTGTGTGAGAGCGACAGCTTATAAAACTCCTTTGTCTATTTGACATTGATATAACCTCCTTCAGAAGTCAATAGTTCAATCTAAAATAGACAGCACTGCAAGTCGTGATCCTATCCAAAGTGCCAGATCAGTGAAAAAGGAGAGGAGCTACAGGATCCTTGTGCCTGCACAACCAAAGATACTTACTCTATCTGTCACTGAAGCATCATGGGAAACAGACTGCAAGAGGTTGTTAATTATTGCTCTTTGTTCTTTTGTAGCACAAAATGTGAGTGATGCCTCGTAGTACCATCAGAGAGAGGCTCAAAATCACTTTCCAGAACATTCTCATTCACTATTCCTGGCTGGTGGAATGATCTTCCCACCCCTATCCGAAATACTGAATCCCTGACAATTTTCAAGCACCAGCTGAATACTCATCTCTTTCGAAGCTACATGACTTTATCATAAAAAAAAAAAAAATTGAAAAAACGATTTTTATTTTTTCCTTCTATTTCCAGCTTGTACTTATTTGAACAATATCTAAAACTTAATAATTTGCTTGTAATGTTAAACTTAGACAAATTTAATGTTACATCGCTTGTTTATCAATGGATCCTCTGCAGTGAATGGGTGCCATCAAAATGAGGGTCCAAACAGTTGATAAAAACATCACAATAATCCACAATTAATCCACACATCTACAGTCTGTCATTTGCTTAAGCAAAAAAAGCTGCATGTTTGTAAGGAACAGTTCCAATCCTTAAGATATTTTTGACTTAAAACTGCTATTTTCAGATAATATCCACTATATCCATTATATAGTCCTATCCAAAATATTGCTTTCTCTAGTAAAAGATAAATAAAAATAATAATAATTTTCTTAATGCACTGTCCAAGCATCATTTACAAGCAAAAACAGCCCAAAATCTCTCTTAACCAATATGACCGTGGGTAATGGACTGTTCTGATGAAGAACCAAACTTGTCTGCATGGATGGCCTGAAGAAATGTTACTTTTGGGTTAACTTTTCCTTTAATAAATGTGTACCTTGAAAAATGTGAATGTCTATGTTATTTGTTAACTATAATTTTGCTTCTAGACCTACTACACACTTGACGACTATTTTCTAGATTGACAGACAATCTTAACTCCGCAAATACCGGTTGAAAGGCACCTGTTTCAGTGTAGTGACGCACATTCGCACATTTTTCAAATCGTGTACACGTTCATGAATTGCACTGGGCCTTGTTCGTTAGTTAGTGTGTGTGTGGGGCGTGAAATGCTGAAAACTGCGAAAATGAAGTCTCAAAATCCAAATGAACCGAACAAGATCGATTCGAACTAGACTTCAATTAATGCACGCGTCAGCGTCACCCGATCCACATATGCTGCCATGGATTCCTTTTTGCATGTGCAATTTATGATATGTTAATGCAGAACAGAACATTTTTATTCGCAAACATGTATGTATATGTACAAATTGCTGCACAATCATTTAATCCCGCATCAAATTGAAAGGCATTTGTTTGTGGTTCGTAAAATACATGCATAAAATTGATGTAGTACATTGATATTTTTGCGTGCATCTATTAATCATTTTGCGTCTAATTTCATCCCATAGATAGATAGATAGATAGATAGATAGATAGATAGATAGATAGATAGATAGATAGATAGATAGATAGATAGATAGATAGATAGATAGATAGTTGAACTGAATCAGCTCATATTAGATCGAACCATCTTTATCTCTATGAGTCCTAAAGGACAAAGTGAAAAGTGCTGTTCCATTATTTATGAGGAATAGGGTAATCTAATCCTTCCTTTCACCAGTGCATTGTGTTTGCTGTCAATGATGAATTCACACGAGTCTGATTCAAACCTGTAACATTAAAAATGCAGTCTATGGGCGTTTATTCAGAAAGAATGGATGCATGGCCATGATGCTTGCAATGCAATTAAACAAAGTAAAAGTCGCAAGTGATGTTCAAAAATGGAGTCTATGTAGGCCAGTGGCTAGAGATACAGCCGAGCTGTTTAGTAGTGAAGTTTGATGATTTTTATCACTAAAAATCCTTGTCTGTTTATCGATCTTTTTGTCAGCATCCCCATCATCACACTTCCAGTTTTGTCCAGACACTGTTAGTCCCTCATCCATAAGAAGTGAGTGTTTAGAACCTGAACAGTGTTAAGTTGTAGAGGCTTTATGCAATTAAGATCAGTCTACCTTCCACTGAGAAAGAACAGTCCAGCCGTTGCTTTTTTGTGTAGTGTTCTCTGTTAATTCCCAACTGTTTACCATGTGTTTGCTCCCTTGAGAGACAGTAGAACAACACAAACACGTTATGCAACACAGACTCAGTCCACATTATGTCTTCTGCTTCTTTGTAGAGTTTATGTTAGTTTAGACAGCAGCGTTTCTCTTGATATTACTATAAAGAGTAAAATATACATTTTCCTGTTCATTTTCTATAGTTTGAGACTGCAGAACAGATGATTCTCTTTATATTACTCTCTCTCTCTATGTATGCTATTTGAGACAACAACATGAATAGCATGTTTTTTTTCTATTGCTCAAACCCTTTTTCTGATTTGCCATTCATTCATTCATTCATTTTTCAGAATCATTTTAAATGGAAATATGAAGGTTTTCCTCCCTGGGATCTTTGTGGTCTTATGGCTTTTATAATGACTAAGGAGAACAGTTACCACAGCCCGCAGTTTCGAAAAAGTTTTAAACTCCAAACTCAAGCTCTTAAGAGGTTTCATACATAATGCATGCCAGAGGGTTCAACCCAGTGAGCAAGTCCATGGGACAGACTTTAGGGCAGAGCTTATAGGGCTGCCAACATCCTGCCAGAAATTTAGCCTTCTCTCTCTTTCCGTCTCTGCTCTGATAACATTGTGGATTTCAAGCCTCTATTCATGTTTTATTCACATGCACCACTCATATGGAACTCAAATTGATGGGCCCCCTCCTTGGCTCTCCATGCCTGACTGTTCAGAGCAACATGTCCTCATCTATTATGGATCTTAGATCTACTGGACAGTGGAAATTAAAAGTTATATGAGAACCACCATCTGCTATCTACTGCTTCTCGTTATACTGTAGGTCACTGTTGTCATTGTATAAGTTTATATATTTGTTTATATAGGTATGTTTTTTATTATATATAAAGTACATATATATATTATATATATATACATACATATTATATATGGTTAATTTTATATAGACTTATGCTTCATTATCCCTCCTTTAAAATTAGCTTACAATATTTCAGTATTTTTAACAATCATGATAGAATATTATAACAGTATTATCAGAATCATTACTTATAAATTGGATCATTACATTGTTTGAAATTCTTCAAAAAACTACATTTTCTGTTTATTTTCAGATTTAATAACACAATGTCCTGTAAGTCATTTTTGTATTTATTGACCAGGACAATGATGTGACTTTTTGTAACTGCAGTGCTTGTCTAACTCTTTTCCAAACCTGTGCATGTGTGTGTGTGTGTGTTTGTGTTACAGTGTATTCCCGAGCTGTGTATTTGTGATTCCTCTGCTTTCTGAGTATTGCTTTGGAGCCACAGTTTGATCAGAATTGTTCTGCCATGCATTTCTTGGCTCAGCAGCGCAGAGAGCATTTAAGACATCCCCGTCTCACTGCAATAGACCACACATGGGACATGTTCACATCTTTGACATAAACACAGAAAAAAAGAGACACCTGACAGCCCAGCATTCTCTCCCAAACCACAGCACTGTCACTGGATCAAACCTGTTTTCCAGAAAAAAAAAAATCTTATAAATTTACTGAAAGCAGAATTTCTTATGACAGTAATATTTTTAGGAAAACATTTTTCCTATACCATTGATTTTTCCTGCAACCACACACACACACACACAAATCAATGTACTGTATTCATTTGAAGGGATATTCCATATTGATTTTTACAGGTATTTTACCTGTATTTTTTATTTTACACTGCTCTGAAATTTCAGTAAAATGCCAAATTAGCAGTTACTTTTTAAATACAGTATGTTTTGTTGATGTTAGAAACATTTACTCTATTCCTATGTACATTATGTGCAAATTTTTTTTATTTCTAAACAAGATAAATATTAAGAAAATTATTATTTCACAGCTAAATTGGCATATTGTACATTTAAATAAATAAGAATGTTTATCTAAGAAGTTTCAACATATGTTGGAGGATGAATGTTAATATGTAAATTTAATGTAGCTACATGAATATGACTTTCCATATCAAAAATGAAATTTTAATAGCTTCGCAATATGATTATTTTATGATCTCTATTCACCAAGGCGTTCTTGGCCTTAAAAAGGTTGAAGACACTTGCTATAGAGCTACAAAATGACTGTGTTCTTGGATATATTATATATATATATATATATATATCTTTATATATATATATATATATATATATATATATATATATATCTTTATATATATATATATATATATATATATATATATATATATATATATATATATATATATATATATATATATATATGATATTATATATATGATTTTTAATTATAAACTTTAATATCTCTGGGAATCCTAAAATAAACAATAGCATAGATCTGATATATAACCTTCATAACATGAATGAACTCTGAGTCAGTGTGGTGCGAGAAACATGAGAGAACACAGAGGCATAAAGTGGGGTGAAAGAGAGAGAGAGAAGGGGAGGGAGCTGTGAAAGGAATAAGACAGAGAAAATATGAGATAGATACTGCCTAATGTGCAGGGGGAGGGGGAATAAGAGAGGGAACTGGAGTTTGATGCTACAGTAGACTTGACTTGTACACACCGAGCGCATCATGACCAGCTAGCTGTGAGAGTATGCACTCTCTCCACACCTCCAACTGAGTGAGTACAGCCACTTCTCTAACCTTCAGCACAACCAGAAACGCTTAAAGTGTGTGTTTAGTGGATGTTTCACAGACTTTGAGATGAATGTTCAGTTTGGTGTAGCAGTGTGGTCTGAAAAAAATCTTAAAATATGAAATATTCAATGCAATAAAAACTGGTGGGAAAATAACAGCTTGTTTTAGCAGAAATAAAGCAGCTTGACGTCACTTATTGAGGCCAGAATGTTATTTTGACTCTGCTGAGGTTGTCACTCTTTCTCTCAGTCTCTCCATCCAAAGAAAATATGTTTGTTATGCAGAACATATTTTAGATTCATGTGGAGGATGCATAGGTTTCTGTTTTATGGTGGTGTCTGTGGAGCTGTTGGCATACTTGCAGGCACTCCTGGTGTTTCTTTTGTGTTGGGGGAAGGAGTGCATTTGGAACCGCTGGGCTTCCTGTGTGGGGTCAATTAAATACTGCATGAGACTAGAGCACTAAAAGCCTGTCCCGTGAGGAGAGGAGTGCTTGTGTGTGTGTGTGTGTGTGTGTGTGTGTGTGTGTGTGTGTGTGTGTGTGTGTGCAGTGGAGCATCAACGCGCAAAGCCTTGATTAAATTTGATAAACCAGCAAAGTTTTTAAAGGTGAAGACATTATTTATTATTATTATTATTATTATTTAACAGGAAGCAGGAATCAAAGTTAGAATGAAGTTGCATGGAATAATGTAGTAGTGTTGTTTGCTACCGTACTGTACAATATGCAGTTTAAATTTGTATAATATTTTCTTAAGTCTGTTATTATCAGACAAATTATGTATGTACTAGACATTTCTGTTTTTATTATTATGGGTTTATCTGTATAGCGACAATACAAAAACATAATTTTAATTTACAAGCATTTAACACAGAGATTATGTGAAACTCTGGCCTCCAGAAAGGCTTTAAATAAATAATAAATTGTCTTTAATAATAATATAGTAAATAAAATAAAAAAAATTTGTAAACACATTTGTAAACAAAAATGTAATTATCAGCTACACATTGTTAAGAATGCTAAAAGTGATTTTGTGTTTGTTTTTTTGTTTTTTTTTGGTGGGGGGGTTGGTTGTTGTGAAATCTGTTTTCTTTTTTTCCCTTTTTTGACCAGCACTTAATCGTTGTTACTTTGTGACTTCAAATCATTATATAAGAATAATCATCATCATCATCATCATAATATATAATATTAATAATAATAATATAATTATTATTATTATTTTAATCTTACGGAAATTCTTGATCTAAACCTCACCCTCTGAACTTCTCCACAATCAAAAGCTGAAGTTGGTTGCTTGCATTTACATTTGTTTTTTTTTTTTACTTATATACTTACACATACATACAGAGCTTATATATATATATATATATATATATATATATATATATATATATATATATATACACACACACACACACACACACACACACACACACACACACACACACACAGACACACACATTATATCAGTTCATGCATCCTCAGTGAAACAAAGTCATTGCTAGCACCCTGCTTTTCTGTTTTTGCACTTATAAATGAACTCATTTAGCCTCATTTCATTACAAATCTTTCTCCACTCTTCAGCACATACAGTACTGTACTCTTATGCTTTACCGCTGTGCAATTCTAACACTCCTTTGAAATTTGGTAAGGGTGGCCTATATAGACTACAGCATCTGCTAAATGAATAAATGCAAATGTAAGCATGGGTACTGTAGATCAGTTTTTCTTTTATTACCTTTCTTGCCATCTTGATACAGTTGCTCAGTCATGTCATTTGATCAGTAGGCGTCAATGCCATGGTGCTGCTATTCTGTGTGTTGTGTGGCCAAAGTACATCTATAACTCTCATATGCTTCTGTCATCTCATTTTGGTGACTTGCATCATTCTGGTGTCCATATTCCACTTTCACTGCTTGCGGTTGAAATACAAGATGCTGTTTCTATTTTTATCACCTTGCGCAGATATCAGCAGGAACTCATCTTCGATAGGATTCGTGTCCTTGGTACAATAACAAGGCGTGTGGGAATTCAGGATATACTGTGTAATTAAGAGAGAGAGAGTAAGATAAGCTGTGAGCTCTTTTTTTAAAAAAGAAAGACGAAACTTTGCAAGATAACACGAGGACAGGAAGGTCTCACCTGGATAGGATGAGGTATCAGTCTATTTGCTGCTGGTATTGATTTATCCAGTTGTAATCTAACGAGAGGTTACCAAATTTAAGTCCTCTCTGGAACTGGTTTTCACGAAGTATCATCAAACACACGTGAAGTCATTTCAGCTGCTATAGTGAGCTTACAGGGATAGTTCACCCCAAGTTGTTCCTGACCTGTAAAGAAGATATTTTGAAGGATGTTCATAACCAAATAGCTGACAGTGGCCATTGACTACTATAGTATGGAACAATTGGGTACCATCGGCTGCTTTGTTACCAAAAATAGCTTCTTTTGTGTTCAGCAGAAAAAAGAAAACCCAAAAAGGTTTGGTAAAACTTCAGGGTGTGTAAATGAACTGAGTTTAGTCAAAGGATATTGTCAAGGATGTTTGGATACAGTAGCAGAGTTTAGCCCCTGAGAGTGCTTCTACCTTACCCAGCCCACCCTTCTGTTCCTCGTGGGTCATCTCTCTACATCCAGGCTGCTTTCTGTATGCACCCAGCAGAAGAAAAGCAAGTAGAGTGGAAGAAAAGCTATATTTAGATCAACAGCACACACACAAAAACATGTACCGTCTTTCTCCATTGCTTAGGCAGAGATGGAGTGAGATCCTCACTTTCTGTCCCTCCACTGACCCTCATGATTTTCTTCACCTCAAGCTCTATCGCTTTTTTCCTCTCACTTTTTTCTCCCTCTAAGCTGTTCTCTTGTTCAGGCGATACCTGATTTACTTCTGATATCTATAAGCTGCTTTTACTTAGATGGAACTTAAATATATGAAAATAATATGAACCAGTATTAATTAATTCGGCTCGATTATAATATTTTTTTAATATATATATTTAATTTTATTTAATTCTTACATTTTATTTTTGTTTTGTTTTTGAATTTTTAAATAGATGGGTTTTTTTTTAAGTTATGGCCTTTATTTTTGTTTTAGTTGTTTTAGTAGGTTAACATAAATTAAAACTGAGAAATATTTTCCTCGCAACAGCTGAAATAAAATATGTTTAGATTTTATAGTTTTACAGTTTATATCCCTAAAGGGCACCATAACTCTGAAACTGGAAAATTGCTCTGTTAAAAAAATAATCTAATTAAGCCAATTTCCCCCCATAATAAATGATACAATTTCTTAACTTGATATTTCCGTGTTTTTTTTTGTGTGTGTGTGTGTCAGACCTGTGTGAAACAGGTGATAATGC